>NC_136711.1:2080403-2332791 GCF_947650265.1 Symphodus melops | reverse complement strand
TACACGTCGTTGCACCAACACTTCATTGTCCATCCTCAGCACGTCGCGGCGTCAGAGGATAGATGACTCAGCTCAGCTTTTTTAAGAACGCGATAAAGTTGTGAGAGGACGGCGAGCTTCTTTTAATTTCAGAAAGTCAAAGGCGGTCCCTAAAACCTTCTCCAGGTTTGTTTAAAGTCAGTGCATTAGCGTGGCCTCTGTTTCCGAGCGCGGCACACAAATCAAGCTCTCTGAGACGTCGGCGTACTGAGATATGTTTGACTTTCACTCACTCTGAATGCTCGCAGGATAAGGATCTAAAAAGCACATATAGTTTAGAAATCAGCCGCCGGAAGATAAAAGGGAAAAGTTCAGGATGACCTCTGTGTAACCTCGGCCTGTGGATGACTCCTCTTTACCTAAGGCTAGGATTAACATGTCAGCCAAGCAGCCTGGATAAAAAGGTGTGTGATGATCTGAACCGCAGGGAAATTAGCTCGACGGAAAAATAAAGAACAAACAAAAATCATCTTTAACATCTCCACCTCAGAGTAAAGTCTCCCTTCACTGTGGATTTTCAGTATAAATGTAGTGACGGCAGATGAAGCCGTGTGGGCGAAACACAAAGTTCAATGAAATATAAAGATGGAGTTTCTCACCTGTGCTGTTTTTACGAATGGGTTTATTCTTTCTCAAAGCTGACGTATAAATAATAACAACGGCAGATATCGAGAAGTGGGAAGTGGCTAACGCAGGAGTGACCTCAAATGTGAAGTGACACACACACACACACACACACACAAGTTAAAGACACAACAAAAGAAAATGAGCAATATTGAAATAAAAAAAATAAAAACTGTTGTAAGACAATGTAAAACGTTGATATAACAGAAGTCCCGCCTCTGACGAGGGGAACAGCCAATCATAGTCCAGGATGTGGACTAACCCTGGTCCTCCGGCTCCAAGTTCAGCTTCGGTGAACTCTGTGCTTCCCTGTCAACAAGAAGCTGATACTGTACGATCGGCAGCAATACCAGGAAGTTGTCTTGGACTTTGGGGGAATTTGAGGTCCAAGACAAATTTCTCCAAAATGACAAAAAAAAAAAAAAAAGTGTTCCACATCCGATCGAACGTCTCCAAACAAAGAAAGAAAATAAACGATTTGTACGTCACTCAGCACTTTTCTTTTTCTGAACTTATTGCTGTATAATCTGATGGCAGATGAGATACGATCTGATGAATGGTGAAAAAGTCTTTTACATTTGTAAAACTTCACATCACATAAAAAGAGTTTTTCGTTTGGACGCACTGCCTCAGAACTCCTCCATTTCTCCATGCACCACGTCCCTAATCTTTACATTTCTTTTTTCATGATTTAAAACCACAGCTGGGATGACAACATGCACAACTTCCTGACCTCTGTTAAAAATCTTCATTTTCATTTTTTGTCCGTCTTTCAGCGAGTTCCCTGAGTGCGAGTGTGACCTGGACTGGAGGGCAGAGCCAAGCCTCCCTCAGGCTCAGATTAACAGGTCAACACAGAAACGAGTTAATGAGACCCAGCAACACTTTACATACCTCTGGTGTTTACTACAGAGAAGGGGGCAGACGCTGGGTATTTCTCTTAAGCAGGTGAACTACAGGACAAGTGAAAGTTGAAAAGGTCACACGGGGCATGGCAGGGAAATAAAACACTGTGCTGAGATGGAAATCTTTAAGCTACAGAAACTAGCTTGGAAGTTTGAAATGATTGAGTGCAGAGATCTGGGAACGACATGCCGGAGAGGAGCCACAGGTCGGACCTGAACCCGGGATAACCGGCCTCTGTGTATATGACCTAACAGGTACAATCAATCCACTCTGAAGAAGAAGAAGAGTGATTCTGTTGTTCGGGGTGAAGGAGTCTTTGATCATCGACTACTAGTCGGGAAAAGTGCGAGCCGATCACATCTGATCACTGGAGATAAATAATCGTGCCCGTATGTTTGTGCACACAGATCATCTGTTGCACGCTGTGTGCTGAGAGAAAGTTTACCTGTCGTAAGTCGATGAAGGCCAGCTGGAGCGTGTCTCCTTGAAAGCCGGGGACCGGCTCAGAACTGGCAAACACTGAGAAGAAGAAAGAAAACACCAGCAGACAAAAAATCACTTTACAGAAGTAAGACCAAATCCTGAGGCATGCACCACCATGACACAGAGTGCAGCCGCCAACATCACCTGCTTCCCCCTCGTTTTCCCATCATGCATTACACGCAGCTGTTATGTTTGCATGCTGGGAAACTGCCAGCGCCAATTTTCGACCTCTGAGCATTTTTAGATTTATTTTAAATCCAATCTTCTCAGGTTCAGATGAACAAGTCGCTGATGGAATTGTTTTCTCTGCAGCCGTGAGCGCAGACAAAGAAATGCTTGTACTCACATTCACACTGAATGACATCTAAGTTGAACTGCTGAATGGCCCCCATACTGATCTGCTTGAGCTCTGTGTCCAGCAGCATCTGCATCAGCGATGTGGAAAGATGCTTGCAGGCTGACATACAAGCCGTCTGCGCCACTTTACCCTGCAGAGCGAAGGACAGCGAGAAGGAGGAGAGAGAGAGGAGGAAGACAGGTGACAGAGGAAAGGAGGAAGGACAGGTTTAAGAGTGTGGGGAGGACAAACGAAGGCAGGAAGACAGAGACGGGTAACGTGAATGAAAAGGAGGAGCGAGCGTGCACAGAGAGGGACGGGGAATAAGAGAGGTTTTGAAAACACAAAAAGGACGAGAGGAAAGGTTTAAAGGGGGAAAGAAAAGAGGAAGATTTTTGGGAAGTGGATAAAGAGGACATAAAGATTTGGGGGGAAAAAGAGCAAGAAGTTAAAAAGGTGTCAGCGCCATCTTTAAGATTCATAAACAGAGAAACAGGTGAGCTGTGTGTAGAGTATCTGAGGCACACAGCAGGTCCATAATCTACCCCAGGGGTCATGACCTTGCGTTCTGACAGCACTACAGCTTCTGAGCCCTTCAGAGACGGATCGGGCCGAGTCGTGCACAGCTTCTGCCAGACATCAGATTCTTAATATCAATCAGGGCTACGTGACGGCTGGATCTGTATGCCGCTCACGCTACAAGGTCATCCGTTTGAGTCAGGAGCGACCTCGCAGTTGTTTCGGGAAGGAGGAATCGGACCTCCAATCGGCCCGACAGTGTGAGCCACGATCACTGACGGTGTTTTCACACATGCACAACATGCTCAGGGCGAGCTGCAGACTCTTTATCCTGCAGGCTGCGTAACACGGATCCACTTTAACGCATCGACAACACTGACACAAATCAGTAACAGTCAATGACACTGACGAAGAACGAATGGGGTTTTAAATCCCCCCCATCGTGTGTTCAACGCTAAACATCACACATGAAAATCACAGATATCCCAAAGCATGCAGGAAGGGCACGACAGGGAACACAAACGAACACGGCATCAAGTTTTAAACGGGAACAATCGTAACACACGCGAGGCTGGCTGGGCGACTTTTGTGGCGAGATCCGTTTTTATCTCGTTCCTCTGAAACTCACGAGAGGTTCTTCGAGCGGCCGGTTTTAAAGTCAGAATGGATCCCAGTTAATCCCAGTCAGTGTTTGTGGGGTCATGCACAAACACACCTCTCAAACACAGGGATGATGTGGCGACCCCTCAAAGATCTATTGAAATGACCCCAGTGAGACCAAATACAACTGACGATCAAACAAACTGATTCAAATGTTTGGACATTTAAAGTGAATCTGGTGTTCAGACGGTCCGTGTATCTAACATACAGTATATAATGTTTATATGAATATCGGGGACATTTACACATTATATACACGGTGTCTTTGTTCGAGGTCCACAGCATCCCGTCATGCTGACATTAAACCGGCACACTGAAAGTGTTCGGATTAAGAAGGATCCATTCGATGGCGAGCAGGTGTCACATCTCCACTGACGGCCGCCGTCATCTTACCTCACACAAACTGCAGACTCGACATAAACACACACACACACACACACACACACACACACACACACACACACACACACACACACACACACACACACACACACACACACACACACACACACACACACACACACACACACACACACACACACACACACACACACACACACACACACACACACACACACACACACACACTGATGTGCCACAAAAGTTCCAGCTCAAACGAAACACAGAAAATATTTAGTTTTTGTCCTTTTGTCCATCTAAACTTGGTTGTTGTTAAATTATTATTATTGGGTTCGTAGCTTCATGAGTTGCCCGCCCGCTCTGACTGAAGGTCAAATTCACACATTGTGCAGATTGTGAATGTGAAGTTTTCTTCGGTGCGTTCAGCTCCTGTTCTGGTGTCTGATTGTGACGCGGCGCGGTTCTGTCCACGTTCAGATGTGGAGCGGAGGAAGAGGAAGGACACGGACTCTCCAGACGTGATTCAACTGTCAACGTTCATAACGAGGCGTTCTGTTGGAACTGCTGGAAGGAAAACTAAGAGCAGTTAGCGAGTACTCTGAGGAGAGCTCACTGCCAGTGGTTTTTAGCTCTCATTGTGAATGTCTTATTTTTTTTTTGTAAACTTCATCATCATCAAAAAATGGCGGACAAAAGTTTTGGAGGAAGTGTGTAAACATGATTGATATAACATGGGTTTTTTTTTTTTTTTTTTATGGGACGAAAAAAAAAAAAAACTCGGTGCGCCTTCAGTCACATTAACAGGAATATGTGGCCTACGTTACAAATAATATCACAATGCAGCTGTTTGATGAAGATGGATTCAATAAATTCTGCTTCATGAAATCTGCTAAAAAGGTTAAACGCAGCTTTAATGTATTCGTTGGTTGTTGAGTTCATCTTGTGACGTGGTGAGGAGGAAAATGAGGCTTTCACTTGTAAAAAAAATAAAATAATAATAATTAAAAAAAAGAAACGAAACCCTCCAGACTCCTCATTTCACTTCCAATAACTCAGCTAGAGAAGCTCACAGGGTTTTTTTTTGAAGTGGAAATCACAAACAAATAATCCTAAGTGACTGAAGTATTTTTTTTTAAAAGAGGACGAGATGAGAAAAAACGCTTTGTAAAGCATCTTCAGTTCATTAGTGGACTTTCCTCGTCCGCCTGGAGGATTTACCATCCATCGATCTCACAGCTCCGGGTAACAACCAGAGCCGACAACAACCCCGAGACGTGGAGCTTCCCAGAGTCAGACAACAGCATGCGTTTCATCTCCACTCGGCCTAAAGTATTGTAACAGCCAGGCAGTAATACTCACCGACATCGATGCATGGTCATTGTTGTTATTCTGAGCAGAGACACCCCCAAACCAACCAAAAATGGAAGAGGGGGAGGGAAAGAGGGAAAGGAAAGGAAAAGAAATGTGCCAACAATAAATGGACAGGAGGAGGTAAATTCAGCTAGAGATATCTTGCATGCTTGACAAGTCAAAATAAATTAAGAAGTAAAACTGCTAGTGAAAGAAATCAGTCACAGAGCGGTTAATCAGGAGGGGGGGGGGGGGGGGGGGGAAGTACAAGGGACGTTCTTAAAAACAAAAACAAAAGTCATTCAAGACACGACAAGAAGATGTGGAGAAGGAGAGGAGGAGGTGGAGCAACGAAGATGTCTCACTCTTTAAATCTGACATCGATGTGTTCAACGATGCAGTGATAGCCCAACATGCATATGGACACACACACACACACACACACACACACACACACATTAGAACTTTAATATGAGCAGTGTAGCAGCTCTCAGACAGGGATGTGATGAAAAACAAACTGATGGCGCCACAAACAAATCCAAGAGAACAGCGACCCACGGGGCGAGTGACGGCGTGGGGGAGTGGTTAACAGACGAGGTGGGGCTGGTGGGTGTGACTCACCGGGAGATGTGTGAAGACCTGAAAAGTAGAGCGCAGGAAGTTGATGAGGTCCATGAGGTAACCAGAGGCCCGGCCGTCCGACTCCGACATGCCCCACTCGTAGTCGGCCAGCTGGATGAACTCGTCGATCTTCTGGTTGAGTTTGGTGTAAATCTCTCCTTCCGCAGCGTGACGAGCATCCTGGGAAATAATCATGTTTCATAATAAGCTGCTTCGACGGACTCAACACTGATCTCACCGGAGGAACAGAGACTGAAGTTTATAATTAGAACAAGTGGAGACGGAGAGGAAATGGACTTTTCCCGTTAATGAGTGAATCATGCTTCGGCTGAAACGGGGCGACTGTGTCTCGTCTGAGTGATCTCACATGTTCCTTTTTTAAATCTTAAAAAGTAATATTTTACGAGACACAAACACGGAGCGAGCGTGGTTGATCACATGATCGTGGCGCTGGCAGACATCTTGGTTATCAGACACATTGAGGCTGTGTTTCTACCTGACCTTATTCAGAATATTTACATGGCAGCGATCCTCCTGCTGCTGCACGCTCAAGACTGGGAGCATCAGAATCAATTAAGCCCTGATTATTGGTTTTAAAATAAGAGATCCGTACAGGGTCCATACTTTTCTAGTGCCCTTCTGACGGGATGCCAAGCGTGCCGATCTGACCCCACAGGGACGCAGCTATCTCCATCTGGTTTACCGTACCGAACTGGACTGTACCAAATTGGACTGCTTTGGGGGAAACGGGGCTTTAGACGTCGTACTTCAGTGTTTCAGGTTTGCAAAATGTAGACGAGAAGACGTCTGAAGATCCACTGGGAAGCAACAGCTAAGTTTCAACACTTCACATTTCATTTGTATTTTTAACCTTTTTGTCTCTGTAGCCGTTAGCGAACTAGCATTAGCATTGGTTTGGAATTTACAGCTGATTTTGGCAGTAATGAAACGGCATCACCATAGCAACAATCTGAATACAAAAACACCACGAAAGAAAGACCTGCAGAGAGTGGACATAATGTCCACAGGTTACCTTGAAGGTGGACAAGCCGTAGAGTCTGGTGGTGTGGACGGTTTCGGGGGAGACGTTGGTGATGTTTGTGATGAACTCCTCCAGGTACCTGCAGGCCTGCTCCAGGTGCGTGGTGTTGATGATGATCTGCACGAGCTGCAGGAGCAGGGTTACAGCGTTAGTGTCAGACAGTGGTGGTGCATGATGTTTGTGGTCAGGAGCGGCGGCGGCGGCGCGGCTCGTACCTCGGTTAGTCCGATGTGAGGTTTTTTGATGAGGTTCTGCAGACAGCTGCTGAGCGTTCTGGTCAGTAACAGGTTGGTTGATTTTCTCAACATGTCGTCGATCTCCGTTGAGCTGGACACAAAAAAACCCCATCAGGTCAGCGTCATGAGTCTAAGCTCAACATCATAAACACTGAACAGCAACCGACCTGCGGTGTAGTGACTCGGAGAACTTGAGGCTGGCGTAGATGAACTCTTTGACCTGTGTGTAGATCTGAGGGACGGACTGAGACATGGGCAGCTTCTTCGGAAAGTCCTGCTGCTTGCACAAACACACACACACACACACACACACACACACACACACACACACACACACACACACACACACACAAACATACAGTCAATAACCTGTCGTGTAAGATTCATCACATTTGAGTAATTATTACGGCTTATTACGACGAGATAGAGTTTTTTTTACCTTCTCGATCTCGGCATCGTGAAACGGAAAGCGGCTGACTACATGTTTATACTCCTCCTCGGTCTCCACTGGGATTGGACTGTAGTTGTCCAGCTCAAAGATCTCCCTGTGAGAAAAAAACAAAGCAGCTTACACAAAGCTTGTTCGTCATTGAACTAAGAAAGTTGAGAAATTTTAAAAAAACTCAGACTTTAAAGGCCTTCAAATAAACGTCCACAAACGTGCTAGAAGGAGCGCTAGTTAAAAACACAGCAGCGCACGTCTCTCTGCTCGGCTCTCAGTCAACATTAACTCAGACAGAGTGTGAAATCCACAGGTCCCTTCACCGTCTGAGCTACACAATAAAATCTGTTTCAGACGGGGGCGAGAGCCATGTCAGCGAGCATCACTCCGCTGAACACCTTCTTCTGGATTATGAGCGATAACACAGAGGGAACATTAGAAAATCCCTTTTTACAGTCTTTCAAGCATCCGAGTGGTCAGTGACCATTTCTGCTCCAGCACCGTTCTTTAAAGTTTGGCCATCTAAAAAATGAAAATAAGGACTCTATTTTTTCTTGTTTGATTGTTACCAATATTGTCTTGAAGTTTTAGGATTGTGGTATCCTGACGAACCACTTGGACTTATCGTAAGTTTTGGATTCTTGCACCCGGGCGAGCGGGTGGGGGCCATGAAAAGTGAGAGATGGAGAGAGAAAGTGAAGGAGCGTGCACTCTCTCTCTCTCTCTCTCAAAAAATAAAGAAAGACTGGTTGCTTGGACGGCCTGCTCAGGTGTCGTCTTCATGGGGGAAACACTGCTCTTACTGCTACCAAGCTCACCTGAAAACCAGCGCCCACTTCTTCAGCAGAGTCTCATTGTACTGGTCTCTGACCTCGAAGAGCAAGTCGAACAGCCGGTTCACTGGGAACCCATAACCCTGTATACACACACACACACACACACAAAGATGCACACACACACACACACACACACACACACACACACACACGGGAATATGGTGTGTTAACCTGAGCTCTCCTTTAATGTCCAGAGTCCCACGAAGTGCAGCTCCAAACCTACCTGTAGTGTGTCTGCAAAGATCACGATGAGGTTCTTTAGCTCCAGGACCAGGTCTGGGTCTTCACAGTAGGACTAAGGAAATAAAAATAAAATAAGTAAATAAAAAAATCCAGGGGAAATGTGTGCATAACGTTTTAACATCAGTGTATTGTTCTGTGTTCTTCTTCTCTGTCATGGAACGAACGTGTGCGTGCGTCAAGATCATTGGCTGATCTGTATTTGACATTTGACCTCATCTGACCGGAGACTACAAACTTTTCTCTTCAGATATTTTAATTATATTTTGTGCATTGTCCCTGATGCATATAAACTCATAAACAGAAGTAAAAGAGACAGATAGATTAGACCAAAGTGCAAAAATAAAGACAACACTGAAGTGCAAAGTCCTGCAGGCCCCCCGAGTGTCCACTTGAGCAGAGATAACATGTTTGTGGGTCGGCCAAAGACACAGCAGTCGGTGCATCTCTAAAGGGAATGAGTGAAATTGGATTTGCAAACTTGAAATAAAGGAAGTCTGTGGCATGAGCGTCATCTTCTGTATCAAATGTGATATTAAAAATGAGGCTGTAAAAGTGCGGGAGCTGAAGATGCAGATTTGATTGGCTGCTGGCTGTGACGTGGAGCTGGGTGAGAGAGGACCATGTTCCACAGTTGGGTTTGTTAACTACGTAAATAGAAAGCTGGACTTGAAAGGCGTCAGTGAGTGTGGGGAGGAGGGGTCCTCGCCAAGGGTCAATCAACACCAAGAAGGTTTCTCCATTTTTCTGCTGGTGCAAAGTGATTTATGACCCTGAGAGCACAGTAGAGTCCCTCACGCAGACACAGGGATCCTGCCAACACGGGAGTGTGTAAATCAACAGAGTAAATGAACACAGGCTGAGATTTGACGTAAAGCAGCGGCGTGTGTGTGTGTGTGTGTGTCTGAGTAAACAAGCAGCTGGAGACTGGACCAAACAATGTACCTGACATGTTCAGACACTTTTATGACGGCACGCCTCACATGCTCCGACGCTGACGATACGCATCACTGTGGTTCTCTTGTGCAGCGTGCACACTCACCACGACGAGCGTGTTTCTGATTCTTTCACTTTAAACAGCATGAGGACGTTTTATTGTTTCCCATATTATTATTTTTTTTTGTAAACAGACTTGGAATCAGAGTTGCTCATGTCATGGATGGCTTCTTGAAGGGATTTGGTGCCGGTGTGCTGCCCCTGCAGTGGCTGTGAGGCCAGGACCCCTGACAGTGTGGAGCTGCCTGTGTCACAGCCCAGCAGAGGGGCTGGAGGCCGGGGGGGAGGGGGGGGGGGGCACACTGGGGGCCTTTGTTAGTGTTCTCACCCCAAGCTGTGCGGCCCATTCTCTGTCCTGTTAGCATAATCCTCTGGGTCATTTACAACTGAGTAGAGCCCAGCGGTCAGGAATATGCCTCCTTAATCTGCTGTTATTGTTGCAATCTGTCTCTCATTAAGGCCCCAATGACCCCCTCTTTGGCCACATGCGTATGTGTGTTTTGACCTCTTCTCCTGAAAGTGACATCATTAGTGTGTTGTGGGTGCACTGACCTCTGTGTGTGTGTGTGTGTGTGTGTGTGTGTGTGTGTGTGTGTGTGTGTGTGTGTGTGTGTGTGTGAGTATCAACCAGTGAAAGACGCTTCTTCCAGGATAAATAGATCCACACAAGGCTCTATTATCTCTATTAACTCTTAACAGTCACCTTCTCATTCACAGTACCCTCCCTGCTGTGTGTGTGTGTGTGTGTGTGTGTGTGTGTGTGTGTGTGTGTGTGTGTGTGTGTGTGTGTGTGTGTGTGAGCCTACAGAGTGCGTGCGGAGCACAGCGATGATCTTGGACAGCGCCATGTTCCACAGCTCATCAGTGTACGCTCTGGTCACCAGCCCCTGCGTTGCATGAAGGATGTGGTCTTCCACTACAAAGAAACTGAAAGCACAAACAGAAACCTTCAACACGTCAGTACTTCTATTACTAACAGCTTAAGAGACGTGGCACCGCGTGCCGAGGGGTGAAACCCTGAAACCCTGATCGATGCGGCACACACACAGCAGCACTGACGCTGTGTGTGTGTGTGCAGGTAACGGTCCAGTAACAGCTGCTGGTGGAGCATCGGGCTCCCCAGTTTGAAGTTGTAGAAATAGGAAGGGTAACCATGACGACAGTGAGGCCGTTCCAAAGGGTATACCTGTCGCCTAACGTTATGATGCGTTAAAGGTCGGCTCAGTCAAACCTCTGCTGGCGGCCGTTTAATACGTCATGACGCGTTCACATGTAAGGTCAAGAAAAACGAAAATGGAGGCTCCGGCAACAACGTGAATACAAACATTTGTGTTGGAGGAGAATTATGATGGTTTTCTTTAAAAATAGGAAGTATCCAGTGTGTTGACACGTGGTCGTTCACACGCCTCTGTGACGACCACGAACACAGTGAAGTGGAACTTCATCATTTCCTCTTCTGTGTTTGCAGGACTTGACGTTTCAGTAAACACACACATGACAGACGGGCTCTAACTAACGTTAACATGAGAGAGACGTCTTACCCAACTATCTGATTGAAGTATCTTCTGTAGCCTTCCACTGTCTCGTGCTGAAAACACACACACACACACACACACACACACACACACACACACACACACACACACACACACACACACACACACACACACACACACACACACACACACACACACACACACACACACACACACACACACACACACACACACACACACACACACACGAGGGATATCAGCGAACATGTTGAATCGTATCGTATTCACATGAGAATAATAAACATGTGGTTTGAATGAGAGCTTCTGTAGAGATCAGCATGTTACACAGAGCAGAATCATAAAGTTGTTATTCCAAGATCTTCATCTCATTAACTTAGAGAAATGTTGTTTTCTCATGTGAATGCGACATGCTTCTGTAGAATCTGGTTCTTTGAATTGCCATGAAGACACACAGAGTGTTTGTGTGCTGCTCACCATGTTGGCCTGTGGCTGCAGGACGAGCCGCGCCTGTTTCTTTCTCTGCTTCCTGTAGTAGTTCTCGAACGTTTCCCGATCTCCCTGCAGACACACAAACACACCGCTGACTTTAACTAACTCCTCTGAAAGACGCCAACAGAGTGAGGGGCCCGTGTATCAAGCTCTGGCTGTGTGTGCATGAAGCGCTCCACGTCCAGCCGGTCTCCGTGACAACAGTCTGTTGACATCGCCCGATGTATGAGCGACACAGCGGCGTCACTTTTCACTGCATGTTTAATATTTGAGATTGTTTTTCTCCCCAGCTGACACGGAGCAAAGACGAGGATGTGAGTACGAGACACGAGCCGTACGGGGCGAAAATAAAAGAGCGCTGTGATGTCATCAACAACTTTCGAAAAAGATTTTTTACAACTTGAGCGCTCGAAGCGGCCACTTAAAAAGAGCGCTTGTAAAAAAAAAATAATACGCTGAATGTTACGCTTTTCATCTCGCCGGCTGCTGCTCTGTAACGATTGAAGACAACTGAAAAAAAACAAAAACCTGTAGATGGACACGGGGCCGAAGAGTCCGTTATGACAGAAATAAAAACAAGAAATAAAGTGAAATGAAAACTATCTGAAAGTCAGAGAAACACTCTTTGAGTTATTCCATCATGCTGCTTCTTTCTTTTAAGAAATGCCTCCATGTAATGATGCAAATAAGGATTATTTTTGTTCTCTTAAAAGAACGTGTAGCAACAGCGCCCTCCACAGGACGAGATGCTGCAATATAATGGAAGCAGATCAAACTGCAATGATGAAGAGACGAGCCGAGTTTAACCAACTGAGACGCTTTTAGAAACTTCATGTTGAGAAAAAGCTCTGAACGCTGAAGAGACGAGGAAATACTATATATATATATATATATATATATATATAGAGAGAGAGAGAGAGAGAGAGAGAGAGAGAGTGAGAGAGAGAGAGTCCATGTATCAGACATAAATGTAAGTTCAGTTTAATATCAGTTCAAATGTTTTCTCATCAGTGCCAAATGAAAGAAAAAAAAATCTACAACACATAAAATGTTAAAAATGAATTCTTGGGTGTTAATAAATGTTCTTATTATAAAGTCACATCTCAGCGGAGCAAAGCGTGGATTTAATTAGTAATAAAGATACTTCTTTAAATAAAGAGTCTTTTAGGTAACTTTGTATATTTATTCAGGTTCCTTAAAGTCGTTTTATTAAAGTCCGGCTTTAGAGGCAGGGTTGGTGATTTCCTCCAGATACACTTTCTTTGTTTTGAGATTTTGGTAGAAATTGTCTTTAGGTCCTGAAAGAAATGAATAACTCAGGTGCTCTGAAAAAGGAATAAAGAAAATCCATCATCTGTATCGGTCTGTGAAAACTTCGACCAATGTCTGCCACGAGGTACCAATCTGATGAACCAATCACACGCCTCCCTGTCTCCCTGCTCGTGCACGAGCCCACACTCGAAGCATGAGCCGAAGCCCGCTTCTGCACCAATGGCGCTCGTGCATGTAAGTAAGGGGGCGTGGCTTTAGAAGGAGAGCACACGTAATGCTACTTTCAAAATCATGCTAATTTTCCAAATATGACGAACCCGGCCTTTAAGCACTCGTGGTTTAACGGTGAAGAGCAGAGGTCAGCGAACAGGTAATTTATTCATCACATATAAGATGTTTAAATGTTAAACTTGTTGCCATGCTCTCATAGGGAGCAGTACGTGTTTGTGTGCAGGGTTACCTACCAGCACTGTGTAAATGTGTAAACATCTGTAGACAGGTGAGAAGTCCACCAGGTCCTGAGCTGTTAGGATCTGTCGGACGAGGAACACGAGAACATTTAAACAGCAGCCACAAAGAAAATCGACCAATGAGAAGACAGAAACTGCCTTTATTAACGGAGCGCTAAGAAAGGTTCATCCAGCGTTTCCTCACCTCTTCATCGGCTTCGTCCTCCTCTCCTGAGTCGTCCTCGATCATGAGCCCGTTGTGAGTGTGAGTCCGCCCGTTGAGCGAGTACATCGGCTTGGTGTAGTGGCCCGTGCTGGCCTGTTTGGCCACAGCGCTGTTAAAGGTTCTGTGCTGCTGAGCCTGAGAGGACAAACGGACAGCTTAACGAGCTGATTGACGCCGTTTGGACGTCTGTTGCAGGATTGGATAAGAACACCTCGTACCTGTCTCATGGCGGTCTCTCCAACCTTGTCCGAGTGTTTCCTGATGCTCTCCAGGAAGTCCTTGAGGTCGGACATGGAGATCTCCTTGATCTCCTCTCGGAGTCTGGGCAGGTTTTCAGCCATGATCTGACAGAACCTGTAGTGACTCACCCTGCAGGAGAGAGAGGAGCGTTTCAAAGAGCAGTCTATGAATAAAGAAAGAACACAGCAGCCAGAATCAATCTATCCATCGGTTCGATGCTACTCACAGCCCAGAAAACAACACCGTCACACACACTCTGCTCATTTAGAAACACTGACATCATGGTTTAAGACATCGCTCCTGTTTCTGTCCTCACATTAAGCTGCTTAAAACCAAATCTGTGAGACTAAAAACCCTCCCGCAGAGCTCATTTTAATACAAGCCTCGTTCCTAAAAAACACACCGTGAACACTGTTCAAAATGAAAATAAAAACAGCATGTGATGATCGGCAAATTACTAAAATCCAATGAGATGTCAAAGATTGGAAGTTAGAGATGTCATCGTTTTTTAAAATTAAAAAATTAAAGAACACAGGTAACAAAATACTATAAAAAGGAGTGAAATGTAAAAAAAAAAGGTTTTTTTTTGTTTTATTAAGATTTATTTTTGAGCCTTTATTTGAGAGCTGGAGATGGAAATCAGGGAGAGAGAAAGTGGGGAAGGGAAAAGAGCCACAGGTGGGATTCAAACCTGGTCTGCCCATGTTGAGGACTCTAGCCTCCATATATGAGACGTGCGTACTAACCACTGTGCCACCAGCGCCACACAGTTAATCAGGCTTTAGTGCATTTGCTTTGTTTTTAATGGTGTTCTGTTTTTTATTTACATTTACACCACATCCCAAACTTTCATGAAAAGTGTTCACACGTTGTGTGACAGGTGTGGTTGATTGTCGAGTCCTTGCTGATGTAAAATATCTGTTTGAGTCCAAGCTGAAACACATCGTCTCGTCTGATCCTTGAAAAACGTACCTGGGGATGTAGACCTTCTCCAGCTGCTCCATAGTTTTCAGTGCAGCGTAATATCTGCAGAGACAAAACAACGAAGACGGTGTTTTATGGTGTCTTACCAGGTCGACTGAACAAGGTGCAAACAGTGACAAAATAAAACACCAGAGCACGTAATGCTCCGTAAGAAGTGACTGGATTAAAGACTGGTGATTTAAACATGAGGCGGGACAGTGCTTTCCCCCCCTGACAGGGTAATTACAGAGCAACATGTCTGCCTTCTGCTTTGCATTCAGTACTGTGGGATGTCTTATCCTCAATGCCTATTCAGCCACCTACGTACGTAATAAAGATTCTGAGGTCTTTCATAGTTTGCACACAACAAAAGGGTTCAGCGTGGGGTCAGTGTGCTGAGCTCCCATCATTAGGCGGATAGGCAGGCTGTGAAGGGATCTAATTGGTCGGTCAGTGAGTGTAAAATGTGTTGTATACACATGAACAGAAGACGGCCTGGTGAACTGTACAGTGAAAAGGTTTGTCAGAGTGCCGGGCACCGAAAGCTGCAAGTGGCAGGACAGCGAGGAGGATGTGACCTGGGCACCAGCACATACAGCACAGATTTTAAAAAAAAAGCTGCATTAGTGCCATACGAAGCCGGTCTAATTTATAGGATGTGTACGTACTCGGTCATTAGTCAGTATGGTCTAATTGCCTTGGATTGGCTGTGGGCTGTGAAAGAGCTGCAGAGAGGCGGCCTTGTTGTGAACAAGGGCACACTGAGGGTCAATTGTCCTGCCAGTGAATGGCCGCTTCCTTTGGTACACAGTAATGAACAAGAAAGGGTCATTATTTTCCTGTTCAAAGTGAAGCCCCCCCCCCCCCCCCCCCTCCAGTCCCCCCCCCCATACAGACAGGCATGTCATTTACTGCCAAACATGAAGTTCATGGGGTAAAAATGAAGTCCAATCAAAGCAGCACAGCGGTGGCTGAGCTCAGGAGTCAGCGCGGCTGCGATCAGGTTTTTTACCAATTAATTTGATAGGACATCAGTGATTGGTTGAACACTTTTATTGGCATTTAATGTCACTGATTTCCTGTTTGCAAAGCAGCATCTCGCTTTTTTACAATTTCACAACAACAAAAGTTGTCCTTTTTTTTTTTTTTTTTAACCTTTGGACATCTTGAAGTTAGTGTTTAATAATATGAGTTAAACTTCAGGCAGACGGTGATGAAACATGTACCTTTTGGACTCCAGCTGCTCCTTCAGTTTGCTGTACATTTCCAGCACTGCAGACGGAGACACGAGGATCAGTTACAAACACTCACAGCTTCGTTAGGTTAAACACACAGCAGCACACCGGGCTCCACTTTAGCTTACACACTCGATGACTCCATCATTAGTGCCAAGGACTGTCAGGTCCAAACAGTATATCTAATAAGTCTTGAATTATTTAAGTTCAAAATGACGATGCACGAACAAAGAGCTCCAAATGTGAGTTTTCATTGAAAATCATCGTCTCGTTATCCTTTCAAAGTAAACGCTCTGAACGACCTTAGACATCTTTTCATTGAGCTACATGGACTCTTACTTCCACCCACGAGATGCACTCCCCCCCCAGTATTTTATTGTTATTTTGTTTTTATAACATCAACGCAAACAACAAAAACAAACAAACATATATTAACTGGTTTTAACAGTTTTCAGACCATAAACACACATAATTTATCCACACATTACGCACATTCACATACTCACACACCTTTTTAGACAATAAATAAAGTTTTTACAAATACAAAAATAAATAAAATAAGATAATTCTACAAGGTCTGTTCAGGTGAAGCCTTAAATGTTCTTATATGGTTCCCAGAGCTGACACTAGATGCACTTTGTCTCCCTCATTGGGTCATAATCCCAATTTTTTTTTTTATTGAAAAACTAAATAAAATATATAGAAGAAAAAAATAAATCCTAATTTTAAAGAAAAATCGTTCAATTAATAAACCTTGTGGGGGGCGAGTGAGAGTGAAAAGACGTCTCTATGTTAGCTAACACCAGCAGGGTTGGTTTCGGGCTGACTGACGCACCGTTAGCCAACAGGATCTTTAAACCCTCAAGGTTCAAACAGACGGTGCTGGAAAGAGCTGCAAATAAACTTTACCGAGCGCACTCACACAGGAAGACAGTTTTAAGATTTATTACCTCAGGAAGACCGACAAAATAAGACTTGCATGCAGGTGCGATGTGTTTATTGCTTCCAGTTGAAAAACTGCATTCACACAGGTGAACACTTCATAAACACTTGAATTAAAGGGATACTTCACCCATTTACATGAAGCTGTGTATCATTAGAAACATGGTAGTAGTGTTGAATGGTCGTGAATCCAGCCCTTATTTTGCCCTGAGACGAGAAACTTGTTTTTCTTTGCTTGAAAGTTTTCTTCATGTGATGCAAAAAGCGTCATATTGCATTCAACACTACTACCATGTTTCTAATGATACACAGCTTCATGCAAAAGGGTGAAGTATCCCTTTAAGCTAACCGTCCGTGCTGCAGTGTTACCTGGTATACAGAGCTGCAGCTTCTCCACTGTGGTGGCCATGTTCCTCTGCTGGATGCGACAGCGAATCACCTCCTCCGTCTGAGCGGTCACCTGAGAAACAGCAGGGTTTAAAGCAGCCGACGAACAAACTCTCAGCACGCACGCAAACGTGAACTCACCTCCCGTCCGGCCTCCTGCAGTCTTCGGTTAGTGTCTGTGACCTGACCCTGTCGAGACAAACACAGACGCTCATTAAGGTTCCACTTGGTCCGATGCAGACATCAAGTCTTTACTCAAAAGTTGAGCAAATATTCAGAGAGCTTGAAGAAAGCCAAAAGACGTTGAAGGTCTTTGGTGACCATCTGGACTCAAGGTGTGATGACGTTTTATGCACGGGAGGTAACTGATCCCAGACCTGCAGAAATGTGAACGCAGGCTAGCGGGGGACAAACGTGAGCAACTGCACGATACTGGTAAAATGGGCCTCGTGTGAGTGGGCCCCTCAGTCTGTCACTTTGGATTTCCACAGCATCTTTTGTACGTCTGAGTTTGTCTCCTGACGCTCCACTCTGACAGATCGTCACGCTGTGAGGGACACGTGGAAGATAAGCACCTCTGACATTTCCACCACAGTTTCAGGATTGCCTGTGTGGAAACAGCAAGAGACTTACACTTTGACTGATTCTTTTTTTTTTAATTTCTTTTATTTTTAGCTTATTTGTGATTTTGCACCACAGATAAATTAGCTAAAAGCTAATTAGCATCTGTTGTACATGAGGACTGCGTCGACAGAAAAGAAAGAAAATGCAATAAAAACCGCAGAGCCAGATCTCTAAAGCTGCAGCTTGTTGAAGACAAAACTCAAAATCACAGCCCAAGTTTGACAGAGTAGATCTTCAATAGTGCGTTGGAAATCTTCAGTAAGGGGTCGAAGTGGCGAATGTGGTTCAGTTTGTTCAGTTTCTCCAAAAGGGGCCCTTCACATGCTTTTAAAAGCATTTTGGAGAGGTTTAAATACCTTGGTCTTGGATCAGCTAACATGCTGTCACATGTCTATCCATCCCTCTCCTCCGTCTGCTCCCCCACTTCATGCCCTCGCGTTTCCCTCTCTACCTCCCTCGCTGCAGCTGCTCAGCCTTGAAATCAGCTCATTGTCCATGAAGGGGCCGGGACAAAAGCAGGCAAATTCAGATTAACCAGGCAGCAGGGACCTGAACCCGTCATTGGTGCACTGGGCCTTTCATGGGGTTTAATGGCTTGTGACAGGCTCTTTCTCACAGATTCAGTGACAAACTTCTCGATTCTGGATGAGGATTTTTGAACTCTCGGCTCTTGTCACACAGCTGAGAGCCATGACCCAAATGACCAGTCGGCTTTTTGATGACAATCCTTTCAACAGGGAAGCTTCCAAACAAGCCGACTACATAATCACCCTCTCTCTCTCTTTTTTTTCATGAGTCACGGATGCATCACCGCAGGCGGATTTTGGGAGGTCTCATGTCTATGAAACATAAAGATCCAAAAGGATGAAGCACACACTCACTCAGTACGTTTACATGAACAGTTACAGTCTGGCACACAGGTGTCACCATGCACCTACGATTTAACAACCACGACTTTGTCCCTTTATGGGTCCAAACATGTGTGAGCTCGCTCCTGCACTCTGTGGAGCGTGTGCAGAACGAACACGCCGGTTTGTAGCCAGCGGAGGCGTGTGACACGTTAGCGTTGGGCTAACATGCTGTAAATGTGACTGTATGAGGGTCAATGAGAGGACGAATCATAATGTCACCATGTGACGTAAGTCGGCGCTGTAATCCTGGAAACAAAGAAAACGACAAACTTGCTGCAAAAAGAGGAACACAAAAGGACACGAACAGGAAACATCTTTCAACAATCGAACCTGATGTTGGTCAATAAACTCGTGTGGCCACAGACTCATTTACATGCACAATTAAGTTTCCCATATTCACCTTTAAATCAGCAGAAGCAGGTACAAGTACAACGTCTGTTTTTTTTTTTTTCTCCCACCTTTTTTAAATTTTATTCTATAAGCTTTATTTCTACACATAGTCAGCCTTTCTATTATAGAAGTGGAGTTTAGTGTAAGCAGGTGGAGATTACATATCAACCCGGAAAGGTAAAAACAAAAACAACTTTCTTCCATTGTCATAGAAGAAGGACAGGAAGAGACGACGCACGACAACATACAAACAAAAACAACGACTCTGGAAACGTGTCGATAGTCCAAACTAGCTCGACAGCAGCCTGTATGTTAATAATGTGAAAGATCACATGTATGTTATAAGGGAAACATAAAACAGGAAGGACGCCACCCCTGGAGTTTAGCTGCAGCGTTGAAGGCTAACGAGGATCGCCTCCTCCTCCTTACCATCAGCTTCTCGGCATCAGCGCGGACTTTGAGCAGCTCCGTGATGGCGTCCACAAAACCTTGGTGGTGGAAATTGCACATCTTCTCGATCTCGCGGTCGTGGTTCCTTATCCTGGCGTCCAGCTTTTCCATGAAGCGTTTGTGGGCGTTGGGCTGGTCATCGTAAATAGACCTGACACGGAGAGAGGAGAGAGGAGACGTTTTAAAGATGTTGGAACAGGTCACACAGAGGTTACTGCTGATCAATTAATCAATCACTGTGAAGAATTTAACCAATTCAACATTTATTAACAGAAGGAGGAGGGCGTCGCGGGCTTCCTGTTCCAACTGTGCTGCTTTAATGGTTTCAATAAAACACAATGAGAGAGGAAAATCCTGCATTTTGCGCCTCCATAATTATTTATGATTAATCGATTATTGATCGTTAAGCTCAACTGTCGGTTCAGAAAAGTGCAACCCGAGTTACTTCTGTGTGAAACGATGGTCCAGTGTTAAGTTTTTTTATTATCTGCCAACTGCTAGAGTTAAACTACTCTGCAGAATACGAACCATAACTGTAAAAACAAACACACACATGATAATTATCCTTTTTTTAAAAAACTCCTTTTTGAAAGTCAAGGAAACATTTTTGAGCCGTAAACTCAAAAACAGGTCGAGAAGAGAAAAAAAAATAAAAAAGAAAAGAAAAATCAACATGACTGTGCAAGTGGCCAAGGTGACCAGCTGTTTGCACATCTCTGCAAAGAACCCTGCCATGAATCACTACACACACACACACACACACACACACACACACACACACACACACACACACACACACACACACACACACACACACACACACACACACACACACACACACACACACACACACACACACACACACACACACACACACACACACACACACACACACACACACACACACACACACACACACAGGCCTAGCTTCAGCATGCACAGATGGTCGTGTATGCATACTGTATGTGTTCTGTTGAGGCAGAGACTGAAGCAGAAACAGGAAAAGAGGGCAGAGGATGAATCGTGTCATCGTGTAATCTGAGTCTATAAAAATGTGTGAACGTCCGTTTATACAGGAGCTTTTTATACGGACGTTTGTTTCTTCACAACAGGAAGTTTTGGTATGAAAATAAAACGAGGAATGAAAAATAAACATGTCCAACAGCTACTTTCTATCAGGTCCAAATCGTCTCGTCTTCTGGACCCAAAGCAACATCAGAGGTCAAAACTCCCATTCATACTCAGGCTCAGTGTCTCGCCCAAGGACACGTCGGCCATGTTGCTGCAGGACCTGGGGATTGAACCCTCGACCTTCAGTTTGAGAGACGAGCCACAGCCAAGACAGCAACGTTTCACATTCACTGGGTAATCGTTGAACTTCTGTGTTGAATGACTTTGAGGCAGACGAGTGATGAAGAGTCCATCACCAGATCTGAACGCCTGTAACTGTGTCTCTTAGTAAGATGAGAGATGCACCGATGGTACCAGACGACACAGCGGATCATTAATGTAATTCCGACAGCGAGCACGACAAACGCCTGTTTCAGAGAAGAGCTTCGTTACTGAGCAGACGACGTCACCGTCGGACTCGTTTTCATCCTCATACGTGAGCGAAGACGCCTCACACAAGAAGAAGTCGTGAAACAAACATCAGAATCTGCAATCGGATAAACTGGAACGTCCATCGGTTCTGATATCTGCCATGATTTACCCAATCGATGCATCAGATGGCATAAAGCACGGATGGCGTGCATCGTGCGAGTAAACTGATCGGGGTTGAGGGTTATCGGGCGGAAGTATTCACCTTTTGGTCGAAGTGATTTGTGAAAGTGAAGTTGAGCAGTGACTGAGAAACGGACGCTCAGGAGGATCAATAATGGGTCTTTTTTACTGATACTCATTTAAAGAGCGAAGACGGCTCATGAGATTCACAGTGTCCCTGAAAGGCAGCTTGTGGGTGACGGGCGCCATCCTGTGGCGTTTAGACGAGGGGTGGATCTTCTCTTCTCGGTTTGGCTGCATCTCAAACAGGTTCAAAGAAATGTTTAGGTCTTCTTATTGGAGCTCTCTGTCATTACTTCCTGTTTCCCAATCAATTATTGTTTTTTTATGATGCATCAATAATGTTGTTTAATTAACGCTGCACCGTTTTGAATGAATACTCGTTTCAGGCAGATGTGAGAAACATCCATCCAGCAGGGCGCAGTATGCCTGACTGACTGTCTGTGAGCTGTTCACCTGCAGCACAGTGTAGGAACAGCGCCATCTAGTGACAGAGAAGTGAAATGCAACATTCATAGACGAACCAGAGAAATGTTTGGATTTGTGAACATCTCACATGTTGAGTTTGAAAACAAACTGTGTGGATTTAAGTATCTGATGGAGAGGGTGATAACATTAACTAAAAATATTTACCTGTTGGACATGAACACACACATAATACACACTCATGCAAGAAGTGTAGATTCCCCCTCTTCCAACCACAGCAGCCTCCGATCACTCCTTTTTTTTTAGCCAAGAAATACGGAGGGGAAAATGAGGGCGGGACGCACAACCATTAAAAAAACCACCCCAGGTTTCTAAAGGATGCAAAGCTTCATGCAGATGAGTGAAGAATCACTTTAACGTCAGGAGAACGCCAAATAGAGCAACAGGAAATTCAGCCAGTCTCACAGACGACTGAAGTACGCACTAAATCCTGAAAATACTTTGAATCCAAAATCGACCCAAACAATCCCGGCCCCCGAGTACGTGTGCTCTCCCGCTTTAGTCACAAACTGTGGCGCTCTCAGTTTTGACAATTTGCATTTCTATGCAAGTGAGTGTAAAAGCCCTCAGAGTCTCTTTAAACAATACGAGAGCTCCATTGTCTCCATCCTGTGCTGGGAAAACTGGAAAGCAGAAGCGTCCTCCATCAGTTGATTTACTGTCAATCAATGAAACTGTCAAAGGTTTAGGTGAAGGTAGACAAAGACGTGTAGAATCTGTGGGCAGATAAACGTTCATGTATCTAAACACAGGTGCAGCCAGACGCACGCCAGCTCATTTACATGAAACACAGCAACACTGGACTGATAAGACACAACGATCACTGCTTTAAAGCGACGACGCTGTCAGCGAGCGTTTACAGCAGAGAGTCCAATTTAACATCAAAATAATCATTCTTAAAAGCGTCTGTGTAATTTGATCGTTTTCCCCTCAGTTCAACTTTCTGCTTCCGATTAGTCAACACAAATACTGACACAGCCGACAAACCTCGATACGACCTCTGTGGCCGACGACTGGAGACTTCTTTTGTTTAACAAATTAGACGCCGCGTCACGAGCCAAACTCATTTTCATCTCCACTTTAGCAGTTTGACGTCAGCTCAATTTCCAGCAAGCAAGTGGTGCTATATCCCCATCATCTTCATTATCATCATCATCATCATCATCATCATCATCACCACCATCATCATCATCATCATCATTTATTTATTTAAATCCTCGGAAGACACATCGAGAGAGAACGCTCATTTGCAATGGTGCCGAAGTAGAAGATACAGATAAAACAAGCAAGAAATAAAACAGGAAGTCCGTTTAAAAAAATATACTAAAATAGAGTAAAAGAAATACGTTAACAATTTAAAATGTTAAAAGCAAAAACAGCTCAAATAAATCAGGTCAGAAATTAGAATTTTTAATTGTCCAAATGTTATGAATGTGTAGATCTTAAAACATCTCTGAAGCACGAGGACGTTCATTAATGTTTCATAAAGTAAAAGCCGTCTTTCATGTTTGTGTTCTGTGAGGACTGAACCAGATAACGACGCCATCAGCAGCAGAAGATGTTTTAAAGCTGCACAGAAAGTCACGACGTGTTCATAGATTATTTCTGTGACGTAACGACACGTCTCGGCTGTAAGTCTTCGAGCGGCGGCGGTGCTGAAATGTGACCATCGCTGCCCATTTATCTTTTTTTTACTCGTCTCAAAATAAATCATTCATTTTCTTTGGTAAAATTCTGGCTCCTCTCGTCTTTTGCCGTTACCCACGAGCAAGGTCATGACAATAGCTGGTGCATTATTTATTGTCGTTTACTGTTTCAGGTTATTATATATGTCAAGGAGGAGAGACAGCGGCCATTATTGTAACACCTGTCTTATATTCTGCTACTGGATGCACTGATTTCCCCTCGGGATCAATAAAGTATCCATCTTATCTATTCTGTCCAATAAATGTTGATCATTATTTCAATGAGCAATATTTTTGCACGTAAATAAAATGTTGTTCCACTTCACCAACGCTGCTACAACTCCAACCTCGGGGAAACATAACTGTGTAATATTTATTTTGACAACAATCTAATAATCTTCCAAACATGTTTGTCGGCTGTCGGGTGGACGGGTTGATCTCTGACGACTTTTAAAGAAGATCGTGGTTCAGAAAAGGTTCCTGGCTGAGCACATGCAGACCGGACGTGATGCAGCACAGTAAAGATCAGCCTCTGTGTGTGTGTGTGTGTGTGTGTGTGTGTGTGTGTGTGTGTGTTTGTGTGTGTGTGAGGTTCCTCTTTCCTGTTATTAATAATCGAGACCAGGTGGACGTGCTGAAACAAACAGGTCACCATCTTCCTGTTTCCTACCAGGCCGAGCCAGACTCGAGAGTCCTCCTCGACGACTTGCAGCCGATTGCTGATTTGTACGGATTCCTACACGGATAAATTTGGTGTGAAATACATTTTAACTGCTGCTGAATCTTAAAAAGAAAAGCTGCAGTGAAATGTGACGTGAGGAGGCAGCGTGATAATCGTGCGATTCTGCATGGATGCCAGGGAGAGAACATAAACAGGACTTTTCATCGAGGCTGCTGCAACGTGAGGGAGCAAAGCTAGCTCTGGTCGAACATTAAAAAGACACCAACTCCTGTGTGATGGAAATCCAACCTGTGAGGAAGCTCGCTGCTGTGCTGCATGAGAACAGTGACATCGTTAATTAAAGGAGTCCTGTCCAGTCAACCGTTTCAATTAATCACATTTAAATATAGAAATACTCGTTACAGCATCACCTTGGTCTTAATATGCTACACCCTGACCTGAGTAAAACTGAACTGACTTTTTAAAAGAAGGCGTGTCAGTAAATATGTCATTAATATGTCAGCCAATAACAGCGTCGCCTGAAGACTGAACAACGAGTTTGCTAACGCGCACACTCGTATCCTAGGTTACAGGGTTTAAAGCTGCGGAGCATCCTGGCCTCGTCGAGGGTCCACGAACACTCGCTTGGGACGTGCAGAAGTTTCTTTCCTTCGCTGTGGTTGATATCATTTCAAACGGTGGAAAAGGCGCTTCGCCATCGACGACCTCGGAGGCGCAGACGCCCCTGTGCCGAGTTCTTAGTCTTCCTTTAATTTATTAGAGGACAGGTTAATATAATAATGTAATTTGCAATATTTGTATTATTTTGAATTTAAAATTAGAATTTTGCATTTGAATTTATGTATTTATTTACGTTTTTTATATTTGTCACTTTTAGAAACATTGCGAGTTTAGAGCAAGTCTGTGTAATTATATGCTGCGTTTGATCCCGCTGTCATAAAGCGCAGCTAAGTGTTGTAAAATTGCCATGTGGGTACAAGAGGATGCGTAAACATTAATACGAGCAGGACGAGGAGCATCAGTTTATCTAACCGTCATTGTTAGGGTAAAAACAAATTTAAAAATAAGTTAAAACAATAGTAAACGTTCTGGTTGGACACTTTGGATAAAACAATCAACTATATAAATAATAAATAATAAATAAAAGGGTTTTTAAAAGCTGTTCTTGTACCTGTTGGTGAGATCAAATAAATAATTTCCTGCATAATTAAAATACACTCAGCTGTGATGTGCAGGAGGGTTCAGAGTGTATGCATCATAACCACTAGGCCAGCGGATCAGGTGTGTTGGTAGCTTTGGTTGTTTTACTTTGTTGGTTTATTCTGTGTTTTAAATGTGCTATAAATACAGTTATTATAGGAGAGACAGGCTTGCAGAGTTAGGTGAGGTTACCCTCAGGGCAAACTTCTTTCACTGGCTTCTCCTGGTATGCTGCAGGACAACCAGCGCCTCCAGGCACGTCTGCAAGACAGGTGTGTGTGTGTGTGTGTGTGTGTGTGTGTGAGAGAGAGAGAGAGATACAGGATGAGACACTCAGGTGAAGTTAGGTAAACAATAACTGCTGCAGCTTGTCACAGTGACTGCATGCAGTATGTAGGAGATGATTAGCTCGAGCAGCTGGACTTCCTGTTTCACTGCAGCTATTTGTGCAACCACAAGGAAACACCTGAGGGGGGGGCTCAAGATGACGCATCAAACAGTGGTACAACAGACTGTCAGCTTGATTTTTAACATTTCACCTGCTTTAACAACTAGCCTACATGGTTAGCATGTAGGCTAGCATCAGCTGTCTAATGACAACAAGATGTGGGATCCCCCACAGCCACACCCACAGAGGATGTTTCGGTAACATATGACAGGTCACCAGCCGTCAAATCAACACACTGGCTCTGTAAAATCCCCCACACAGCCGCAGCTGTACTGTATCTGCAGCTGGAAACAGTAAACAGTGTTCAATGTTTGGCCCGTTAGCTAGCCGCACGAGCTAGGCTAATGCTTCATCTCTGCACCGAGTTGTTGCTACAGTTAGCTCACCGGTAGCTCAGCTAGCCCGTGAGACAAAAGGTCCGGTAACGATGGTAACGCAGACAGAAAAAAAAACCCACACAGACATTATTATTAATACACGTATTCATACGGTGCATCTATTCTTACCGAAGTGTTGGACCGACACAAGCCGTGTCCGTGCTCTCTATTTCCTGTAAAATCCGCTCGTGCTCCGTTATACACTCCAGGCTTTCAGTCTCCGCCATGATTGTTGTGTGTGTGTGTGTGAGACTGTAGGTCAGTCTGAGGTCTGTCCGCTAGAGGGCGCACTACAACAGTCATACAGCTGATCACAGTTAGACTTCTGCCTCCTATTAACAATGTTCACGTTTATTTATACAGTTTTTTTGTGGTAAATTTAGATAAATAGATTTATTTTATTGATCCCAACCTTCAATATTGTTGTGTTACAGCAGCAAGTTATCGGAGCAAATAAAACAATATAAAGAATAAATCCTTCCATGCCAAGTGGTCCAATGTTAGAAATCTGCCCCACCTCACCAACTCAGATTCTGATGAAACTCGGTATACAAGTTGGTACTTGGCTGATATGAACATGTGCGCATTTTTAGCTCTGTAGGCGGTATAGTTCCTGAGATACAGTACTCCCATTTTTACCCCCAAACAGTGGACTGGTGTTTTAGGAGGCCTTTACTCAGTGTGCTTTGTAGTGCTGAATGTGAACCTGCTTGAAGTAAGATAGGTACATGTGCAAAAACGATGGCAATAGTAAATGTGCAATAATGATATGGGGAGTTGTACAGAGCCATGTACATTTGAAGTTGGAATTAACATGAGACTGAAGTAATGTTAAGCTAAATTCTGGATCGAGGCTAGTTATGTATATTTTGTCTGTTATATTTGTCTGGGCATATTTACTGTGTATATATATGCTGCTGATGCTTTATTTACTAATCATTTATAATACACAAACAGAGCGATTCTATCTGTACTATATACAGTACCCGAGGTTCAGAGAATATTACACATGGAGGACGACTTGTACTCACTGATTTATTAAATGCACGTTACCTAATATCTAAATATTCTCTACAAACATTAAAGTCTCATGTCTCATTCGCTGCACAAACATTTATATCAACATTATATTGACAGTGATATTGTGGTTTTTTAACAATAGCAGATAATTAGAAAAGCATGTCTTGTAACGTTTAGGTAAACTCTTAAAGTTGATCAAGTATGTTTATTAAAAATCAAGCAATGCAATTGTGTAGTGCACATTTCCAATTCTCAATCAACACATGCTGTACATTTAAATACTTTCCAAAAACATGCAGACGAGGCACTTCAGTACAGTGCCTACAACAGGTTGCTTTCATTGAAGCATAAATATAAATTCTTCAGGCTTACAAAGCTGCTTTCTTTAGACATGACATGTCAGAATCAGAATTGTTTACATTTACACTTACAAGGAATTTGTCTTGGTGTATTGGTTTGTATGTTTTTAAAGGGAAACACACTATAAGTGCATTGAAATCTCTAAAAGCACAATTACAAAGCTTCTGTTTTCCCTGTTGTTGACATTATTTACGTGCTTATAAAGATAAACAACCATATTACATGACTCACTTATAGATGCATATTGCACAAGTTTACCTTAAGGTGGTCCCCAGAGGCAGATCCACAGATTCTAACTCTGCAAACATGTTCCCAAAAGCCTTTTCCTCCTCTTTGTTGTCATCTTCGCAGTGAAGCGGAGGGTCAGGTAAAGCTGCGTGGACTCTGTCAGCGGCCATTTCTCCTGTTTCAGAGTCAAACTACGAGCAAGAAATCTATGCATGTGTGACAGAGAAGGAAACAGAAAGGAACTCTGTGTCACTCTGTGCAGTGAAAACCAGGGCACCTGCTAAGGTCAGCAGAAAAAGTGGGAGCAACAGGAAACGGAGACCTTGTGATTCACTGGACTTTGAAGCCAACAAAACTTTCTTTTAGTGAATCACTCTGAAAACGTTTTTTTTGTCAGTGAAAATGTTGAAGACACATGCACGTAGAGGAAGCCTGGTCTGTCCTCTTTATTCAGCCTGCAGATTAAAAACACGACCAGCAGACAAGTTAGAGATTTGATTTGGATTTCTGGATCATTAATGTTTAAATAAAGGATTCCGATTCAACCAGGAGAGAAAAATAAAATACGAGGCCTGTTATTCAAAATGTCAAAAATAGTTAGAAATATTCAGACTTTTAGAAAACGACAAGTGAAGAAGAGCGTCAGGTTCAGGGGCGTTCTCCATTATTGGTAAACTGACTGGAGTTTTTAGGGGTTTCTTGAAGGAAGTGAGTGAGGTGGAGTCTTGTATAGTTTTTTGGGAGTGAGTTCCAGAGGTGGGGGGGGGGGGGGGGCTCCTGTCCCCCCCTGCAGGACAAACAGTCATGGGGGGACAGGAGGTTTGTGTCAGCAGACCTTAGCGAGTGCAGTGTGCCGCTGGAGGAGCTCAGACTGGAAAGAGAGGGGAGCCGGGTTATGGAGGGCTTTAAAGGTGAGGATGAGGAGTCAGCTGGATGTGTTTGGGATGTCTGAGAGTTGTGAAGTCAAAGTGAGGTCAAAAGCTAAAAAAAAGTTGAGAACCAGTTTATTAGATATCCTGATCTACCCTCCAGACCAGAAGGTGGCAGAAATGCAGCAACTCGCTGTTTGACAACCGTCATAAATGCTTGAAGAAGAAGAAGAAGAAGAAGAAGAGGAAGAAGTTGCCAGTACTGCTGGTGCTGTCGGTACCCGGTACTGACTGTCATGTCATTAGTTTTGTATGCCAAGAAGAAGAAAAGACATCATCAGGGAGGGAGACAGAGAGAACAGAGATGTAAGAGTCTGCAGCTCCTTACAGGTCATGCTCACACCTACACATTCACACACTGAGGCTGCTGAGTAATGAGACACCACCGTCCAAGCAGCAGGAGACATTCGGTTGCTGCAGGAGAAGACTGGGATTGAACCCTCAACCTTCCGATTTAGAGAAAACCAGCCCTGCCAATTTATCCACAGCATCATCACTCTTATGTTTTCTTTTGAGTGTGTTTGACTTTGTGATTCGGCTGCTAGCTTGGCCAGATCTTGGCCAGACTTCCTGATAAAATCAACAAATAATTCACTGTATATTGATGATTCACTGTGACTTGAATTTCCCTCGGGATCAATAAAGTTTGCTTGTAAATAAAGTAGTGGAGAAGAAAACAACGGTGAGCAGAAAAGAGTTCAAAGCAGTCACAAAGATTCAGCTCCAGTCTCGTGATATAAACGACTCCTCCCGCTGCTTGTCGTGAATTTCCCTGAATATAACGTCTCACAGGAAAACACACGATGTAACTTGTAAGATGTAAAAGAGTCTGAAACCTTGAGATATGAAGGACGAAAAGTGGAAACAAAAACGAGGTCAGGTGTAAGATTACTGTGGAGTTTATAATTCTTATGTTTGTTTTTTCCATAGATGTAAGAAACAACCCGCCCGTGATGTCATCATGTAATTCAGCCGCTTGAGGAGCGAGGATAAAAATAAACGGTACCACAGAAAGGTTACCACATTTACTGAGTAACACAGCGAGCCCTTCAGCTGCTTACACGACCACTTTCTACTTCCTGCTATTCTTCTCCAAATGGATTGGCCGATTAGGAGTGTGGAGGTAGTGGTTAACAATAAGCTCTTCAAAAAGCCCTGACTATGAGTTTCCTTATTACTCCAACAAAAACAAGAAGTGGGTCGAGGGCGCACACACACACACACACACACACACACACACACACACACACCAGTGTCAGAGGAAATGTGTCAGAGTTGCAGGAACAGACACACAGATGGCTCACTGCTACACAATGGGGGAAAGAGAGGCAGGAATGTATGTAAAGATGTCGGATGACAGACACATGAAGGAAAGATACTTAGAAATCTATCTGTCTTCCTCTCTCTCATGCACACACACACACTCTCTCTCTCATGCACACACACACACACACTCTCTCTCATGCACACACACACACACTCTCATGCACACACACACTCTCTCTCATGCACACACACACACTCTCTCTCTCATGCACACACACACACACTCTCATGCACACACACACTCTCTCTCATGCACACACACACACTCTCTCTCTCATGCACACACACACACACTCTCATGCACACACACACTCTCTCTCTCATGCACACACACACACTCTCATGCACACACACTCTCTCTCATGCACACACTCTCTCTCTCTCATGCACACACACTCTCTCTCATGCACACACACTCTCTCTCATGCACACACTCTCATGCACACACACACACTCTCATGCACACACACTCTCTCTCATGCACACACACACACTCTCATGCACACACACACACTCTCATGCACACACACTCTCTCTCATGCACACACACTCTCTCTCATGCACACACTCTCTCTCTCTCATGCGTATACTCTCTCTCTCATGCCCACACTCTCTCTCTCTCTCTCTCTCATGCCCACACTCTCTCTCTCATGCACACACACTCTCTCTCATGCACACACACACACTCTCATGCACACACTCTCTCTCTCATGCACACACACTCTCTCTCATGCCCACACTCTCTCTCATGCACACACACTCTCTCTCATGCACACACACACACTCTCATGCACACACACTCTCTCTCATGCCCACACTCTCTCTCATGCACACACACTCTCTCTCATGCACACACACACACTCTCATGCACACACACTCTCTCTCATGCACACACACTCTCATGCACACACTCTCTCTCTCATGCCCACACTCTCTCTCTCTCTCTCTCATGCCCACACTCTCTCTCTCTCTCTCTCTCATGCACACACACTCTCTCTCATGCACACACACTCTCTCTCATGCACACACACTCTCATGCACACACTCTCTCTCTCATGCACACACACTCTCTCTCATGCCCACACTCTCTCTCATGCACACACTCTCTCTCTCATGCACACACACTCTCTCTCATGCACACACACACACTCTCATGCACACACACTCTCTCTCATGCCCACACTCTCTCTCATGCACACACACTCTCTCTCATGCACACACACACACTCTCATGCACACACACTCTCTCTCATGCCCACACTCTCTCTCATGCACACACTCTCTCTCTCATGCCCACACTCTCTCTCATGCACACACACACACTCTCATGCACACACACTCTCTCTCATGCACACACACTCTCTCTCATGCACACACACACACTCTCATGCACACACACTCTCTCTCTCTCTCTGTTCTCACTTTTTAAACTCTTTCATACAGTTGCCAATGAGCGAAACAGCAGCGATGGCCGAAACGACTGACGTTAAGAAAAAAATCCAGCACCATGTTCAGAAAGACGCAAACTCAAACACAAATGGACTTAACAGCTCATGTCTTTATCTGCCCACACTTTAGAGGGTGATTTTTTTTTATTACTAATCCTTTGTTATGTTATGAAAGATGAGGGTTATAAATAAATGGATTCGCCGACCTCACGGACTGGAAGGTGCGTTGTAGCCGTCTAATCTCTATCTTCACATTATCTTCAATCTTCACTCTACAAGTGCTGAGTGAGTCGACCGCTTTAAGCCTTTCACACTTCATGCACCTCTGCAGTTGGTGAAGTTGTGGCAGAAAATCCCACTCTGCTTCTTCAGCACTGTACAGCTGTTCGTCAGCTACGGTGGCTGGGAAGTGCAAAGACACAACAACGAATCACAAAACACACAAGAAATGAGAAAACACAAGGACATGAACTTCTACTTCCACTTCTCGGCCAGTCAGGAGGCCTCAGTCCCTCCTCAGCTCTTCGCCTGTCGTTAGGTTGACTGAGAGTTAGGGCGAGACTGAATTTCCTGCCTGAGGTCAACCATCAACCAGCTTCAAAAGCTCTGCAGAGTAAAAAAGAGAGAAAGAGAAAAAACTGGAATCGTGTTTGGACACCCATCTGAGATTTATGAGAGCCAGTCTTTGCCCCCCTGTGGTCATCATCAAATACATGAAGTTCATGAATGAGCTGTGTGTGTTTTTTTCCCACAGTGCAGTTGCTCTCAGGGACCATCGGTGGGCGCCAAAGCTCGCCGAATTCCTCCATGATGTTGCTTTAAAGCGTTTGAGCAAAGATGAGCTGCGTAACATCCGTCAGGTTCAGACTATGTGTTGATGTCGCAGGACATTAAAAGGAGAATAAATTCATGTTTAAAGTGTTTTTTTAAACACATAGACTTGACAAAGCTCGTGACCTTGTTGATTTCTTCGCTATTTTGTTGGCGTTTTTTTTACGTCATGGCCGGCTTGATGTCCCTCATCCTGTCAATTCTACAGCAGGGATGGTTACAGCAAGAGTCACATTCATTTAATTCTTACTACCACGGGGCCAAATTGTCAGATACATAAAAAGATTACAGTCAACTATGTCTCAAATTTAACTCAACATATACCAGTGATCAAATAGTATGGACACATTTCTGGATTTTCATGGCATATGTTGGCCTCTTTTTTAAAGTAATTGATATGAAAAATTTACCCAAGAGCCACGTTAAGAGTCGATGGCGGCGGCATGTGGCCCCCGGGCCGCCAGTTGTCTCCCAACACTAGAACGTGTTTTTGTAAAAGGCTGAAGTTCTCTGATGCATTTCAATAACGTCGATGATGATTCCTTATTAATGCCTTCACTGATTTGACGTCTGTGCGGTTGTTGTTTTTTTAAGACGGTTTCAGTCTGCTGTATTATTGATGAAACGTGTTGATCTTGTGTGGATGTTTTCCAAAAGGATGTATGAATCCTGTCCTCAGTGAACTGTCACCGCTCCCATTCTTCTGTCCATGTGCTCTTCCTCTCCACGCTCTGCCAGCTTCCTGTGTCTGTCCGGAGCGCCGGCCGCTATACAAGGGCTGACCTCCATTGTAAGTTATACTCCAAACAAATAGCTCTGAAGGACATCCTGTAAATGGGGACAGTCCAAGTAGGTTGACCAGATGTTCACAGACAAGGCCAGACGCCTGTAAGATGTGTTTTAAGTCTTGATTTGACAACTTCAAAACGACCCAGTGTCAGCTGCATGTTCTGACATCAGCTCTGCTCCTTTATGAGCTGTGACTTTAAAACCACAGTGATGCATTTTTCTCACATTCAAAGCAAACAACCACAGCTTTATTTTTTTTTAATTTAAACCAAGCACCCAAACCTGAGGCGTTGAAAAATGAAGCCAAAGTGAAAAACATTGCACTTCTTAGAGTGTCCACTTGAGGCGGCTGAAAAAGAAACACCAGCAGGAATGAACAGTCTGGTTAAAAAAAAACAACTTTATAGGTAGACTGTATAGAAAACAAAGTTTACAACTTAACCTGTTATGTTTTGGTTTTGTGTGTCTCCACGTGTGTTTGTTTTGGTTTCTCCCCTGTCTGTCACTCCCTCTGTGTGCTCCCTGTTCCTCCCCTAATTACTCATTGCTTGCAGGTTAGTGCACAGGTGTTGCCCATGCAATCAACTTTGTATTTAAGCCGGCTCCTTCCACACTGCCGGCGCCAGACTATTGTTGTTCATCCGTGGTTCGTACTCTCCGTGTCTTTCCTAGAATATTTAGTGCTCTGAAATTGCTTGCTTGATTCCCTGTTGTGTATTTTGATCCTTCGTGTTTTTTCTCCCTCTCGCCTAGTTCCCAGTCCTGCCCGTCCTGTATCCTGTGCGTCTCGTCGTTCGTTCGTCTTCGTCTGGCTTCATCACGCGTGTTTTTCGAGTCACATTATATTTCTTGTCACATAGTTCTAGTCACGTTATATTCCTTGTTCACATAGTTGAGTCGCGTAAATTACATGTACACATTTTGAGTCACTTTAGATTTATGCTTCACATTAGTGTCACTTACATTTCATATTGTATTGTAGTTCACCGTGTCACCCCTTTGTATAACAAATTATTGTTTTTGTTCATCCTGTCTCTGAGTTGTGCGTTTGGTTCCCAGTTCATTCTGAATCGTAACATAACCGTTTTTATTGTATGATGAAGGATAAGAGTTTTGCATATTTGGGGCACTGAGTTACCTGCCAACAAGGACGCTGTCGCTGTGCGCCAGGAGGCTTCAAGACCCCAAGGCGAAATAAACCCAGTGGTACAAAAACCCCGCATGGTCTTTAATGACAACAACACAAAGCTACAAGGATCAAATTCAGGCAAAGTTAGGTATGTTTAACACACAAGGAGCTTATCTTCAGTAGACTGTGCTCTCGCTCTACAATGTCAACATTAAATAATAATAATTAGCGGAAAGCTAAGGTTACACACATAGAGGGAAAGTGAACTGGTTAACTAAGCTGGGAGCAAATGAGGCAATAGGGAACAGGTGCATGATGGGAATAAACCGGTAAGGATAATCTATGAGCAGAGAGACGGACAGGTGGAAGTGTCTGGGTCTGAAATGACAGGAGCGTTAAATGGACTTTTCTAGTCTTGTGACTCCTTAAACGGCCTTTACAGCGCAGGTCACTCCTACACACTCACACACTGATGGTCGAGATGTCGAGAGAACATCAGGAGTAACTAAAAACATTCGCAGACGAAGCAGCGGGAGCAATTCGGGGTAAAGTGTCTTGCCCGAGGACACGTCGGACATGTTGCTGCAGGAGCTGGGGATCGAACCCTCGACCTCACGGTTGACAGCCGCCCTGAATGAAACAAACGGAACTGAAGACATGATTAAGGAAATATTATAACAAAGTGAAACCTAATTTAAGGCATCTTTTCCTTTTGCTAAGATGTAAGCAAGTAAGTTTCAGTCAGTATTTTAAAGTTTGTGTTTTCGAAACGTGGAGTTGTAGTTTGAGGTCTTTGTCAATAATGTGTTTATGAGCCACCAGAAACGTCGCTCAGCTCCGCCCCTCTTGCTGAGAAAACAGCAGGACGCTAGGCTATACATAAAAATTAATAAAAATTAATAAATACATCGCAGCTGTCAGGTACACTGAGTACGAAAACAACGTGTGTAATCTGACTTCCTTTGTGTTAGCTCTACTACGACACACCGCACAGAGTCTATACAGCGCACTGGCTGCATCCCTCATATGAACCCACTTAAAAAATATTGAACTATTCCATTAATGTTGTTGGTGCCATAGATTGGCTTCAAAACTCCCTCACAGTAACAAACGATGGGTGAGCTGGCTGTTCATTTATCTGCAGCATCCCGACACAGACATCAGCGCTCTGACGTCACAGGGCATTACCCTGATCTGTTTTACCCATAGACTGTAAAAAATAATAATCATTTTACCCTGCACACTTTTTGAACTGGTCTCAGTTTGAAGTATGACACATTTGGTGGTTGCTTATTTTTACATCGTCCTCTTCAACCCGTTTAAATCGACGTCAGAGCTCCACCAAACGTGTGTGAAGTGTGTGAGCCTGTGTTTCATCACAAACCCAGTTCAGCCCTGCTCAGAACAGGCTGTTTCTAGATTTTCAATGCAAATAAGCTGAGATAAGACTAAACTTTAGTAACTGACTTTCTGATGATTATTTGGAATTGATAGAATTGTCATAACAGTGGAAATCCCCTCCAGCAACAGTCAACAAAGACAGTTATCTCTACTTTTAAAATGGATTTACATAACAACTTTACAGCAGATATAAACCCTGATAGATCAGTGAGTGTAACTGATCTCAGATGATTTGAACCATTTGGAAGTCATCACAGACAGCAGTCAGAGGTCAAATTTAAGATAGATCAGTTCCACGTTTCTTAAATCGATTCCATTTAATTCCAAGAAGACATATAAGGGATTATTGCAAAAATCTGGGAATTCCTTACCGAGACATTTCTTCATAAATGTGGAGGTACACAGATGAATGAGGTGCAGAAAGGCTCGCCTCGGGAGGAGCCTGATCCCGGCTGTAATAACGGTCCTGAAGAGAAGGCCACAGGAGAGCTCTCGACTCTTGTCCTCCTACTCTGTGTTATATTCAGTGTTTTGTGCCTGTATGTTCTTCGGTGGCACTTCCTCAAGGGGACAATAAAGTCAGTTCCTTCATTCATGTGTTCATAAAAGTGTCTCTTCTAACACGTATGAAAAGATTTAAATCCAAGAAAAATCCGTGAGAGCGGCTCAAAGTCGTGATACCTGGAAGCTTATTGGTGAGAAATTGAAAATGTTAACCACCGTCTATGGTGGATTGTGAGGGTCAAACTAGGACTCTGAATCCATTGCCAACATTAATTTTTAAAAAAAAAAATCAGTCATTGGTGGTGGTGGTGGGGGGGGGGGAGCCACGCCCACTTTTACATGTAAATTAACAGTACTTTATATGTTTAATTTCTAAAATACTAGTGAAACAAAATACTGGACTACATTGTCAAATGTCTCAGGGGTCCAGGTCTGAGTGGGGGTTGGGATCTTATGCACACATTCTCCATCATGCACACGTTCTACAGAGGCACCATTGAGAGCATCCTGTCCAGCTGCATCACCGTGTGGTACGGCGCCTGCACCGTGTCCTGCCGTAAGTCTCTGCAGCGCATCGTGAGAGCAGCTGAGAAGATCATTGGTGTCTCTCTTCCCCCCCTTCTGGACATTTACAACACACGTCTCACCCGCAAGGCCACCAGGATTGCAGGTGACCCCACCCACCCGTCTCACAGCCTCCTCAGCCTGCTGCCATCTGGGAGGAGACTGCAGAGTCTCTGTGCTCGAACCAGCAGGCTCAAGAACAGTTTATTCCACCAGGCTGTCAGGAGACTTAACTCCCTCCCTGCTCTCCCCCCCATTCGTCCCCTCCCCTTGCTAGTTTTCTTAGTGCTCTTTTTATGCACTGGGGGTTGGGGGGGGGATTGCAATTTCATCTGTGCTGTATGTTTAACATGGAGTATATTTGACAAATAAACAACCTTGAACCTTGAACCTTATGGAGGTCTCTAGCACAGTTATTTTGGAGTGACATGCAACAGAGGTTCAGGTGGATCCGTGTTGAACCTCTACAGCCTCTGAACATGGGGTGCACAAACCTAACCTGCAGGCCAACTGGTGTCCTATAATCACAGAAGATTCTGTGAGGAAGAGAGGAGGAAGCACTGTCTGAATTGCGCAAAAAACGTCGTACGTGCATTTCAGATTGTGTGCAGGATTTTGGAAATCAACTGTTGAGCAGCAGTACCCATAAACGACCTGCAGAGGGAGCCAGAGCGAACACACGGCCTGGTTCTCCTGCTCTCAGCTCAAGACGTGTTTATTTTAAAATTTCCCTTGAACACTGAGGGTCAGAATATGAAGACTTTTAGACCACCAACAGCTGCTTTGTCTCTCATACCTGTAATGAGGTCTACAACATGATTTGTCAGCACTGTACGAAAGCTCCATAGTATTTGTCTCTCTCTTGGACAGAAGCTGCGTCCTGCTGTTGGAGGAATCAGTCATGGCGGCTCGGTGGATGTTTGTCTCAGTGAAGAGCTCTTGTGAGCAGGACAAAAAGCTCTGATGGGTCTTTAAGCATCTCTCTCAGAGTCGAGTTTACACAGCCTTGTTCACCACTTACACACACACACACACACACACACACACACACACACACACGCGCACACACACACAGGAGATCATTGCTCAGCAGACATAAACCTCTCACAGGCTGTCAGCTGTCGCCGCGTCTCCTTCAAGTGGCAGGAACCAGGACGGATGTTAACACACACCTCTTCTACCTGTATCCATCTCTCTGACTCCGTCTGTCTCAACTCTGCACACACTCCAAAACAACTGGGTAAAAACGAAGCGTCACGATGTTGCTGCTGTTTATTTGTAAAACAAATTTAAAAAAAAGTTACTTTAAAAGGCTCAAGGAACTCTAAGGAAGTCTATTCACACGTTTCTACACCACCTTTCTTTTGCAATGCTGTAAACAAACGGTGCTTTCACACACGTGCAACATTTCAGAAGATTTCCCAGAATCTTTCAAGCAGCGACACGTGTGGTCGAATGTTTTACCCTGACTTTATCCAGATCTTTTTCTGCCTGGCACCAAGTCAAATTTCTGCAAGAATTTGGAGTGAGCTGATGGCAGAACGCAGCAGAAAATATTCATGAAAATCCACCGTGGTCGGGTGAGAAATGGCGCTGACGTTTATATCTTGAATCTGTTTTCTTTTGTCTCCTGGTCTGAGGGATGTTTGTGAGCGAGCAAGATTTAGATTAGATTATTGCTTGAAATGTTCAGGACTGCTATCTGAAGGCAGCTCGGCCTCTCGTTGAAACAGCATTTCCAGCACGGCGACTGCTGCCGATGATTCTCCGGAGCGCCCCGCAGGAACAGATAGCTGATGTATCTCAGGCTCCATCTGCTGATATCTACAGTCGTACGTGTTGTTTTATTAGAAAGTCACACCGCCCTCTACTGGCCTGACATGTATATTTCATCTTTTTTCTTTTGTTTGTTTTTTTGCAGATCGGTGAGGCGCGAGCACAGCGGTTGACATCCAAACATTGTCGTCTAAAACTTTGTTTTAAAAATGTTGCAAATGTTGTTGTTTTTTTCTGTGTGGATAGTTTTCATGTAAACGAGACTTTATGAACTGTTATTGTTCTTTTGTAGATTTATATTTGTCTGATTTATGTCTGTATCATGATGGGTTTTTTCTATTTGGACCTTGAGTATCTCATAAAGTGTGATTAGATTAAATGATTTAACTGTTGCTCCATCGGTCTTTTAATAGTCACAATGTGAAACATCTGGTGAACTGTTAGGAAACTGCTGGTTCAGTTATTTTGGGAACATTACTTGGCTTTACATTCATTTCCTGGAGACTCAACCTGACCACTTTCCTAATCCTTAAACCGTAACTCTAACCCCTTGACCCCAACAAGTCTGAGTTGCCCCTTAATGCTAACGCAGCTTTTGTTGCTAATGGGACATGCTTTTTTTTGCCTTAAGTTTCGGACTCGCACACCTCTCCAGAAAAGTTCAGAGTCTGGTTAAACTCTCGTCTGTCTGTGTGCATCCAATCCAGTCTGTCTGTCGTGGTTGTGAAATTGGCTTCTTGTTCATTTAAGAGGGGGAAGTGAAAGAGACACAGAGATATGCACACACCAAAACACAGACCCTGCACACACACACACACACACACACACACACACGCAGGGTGCTCAGTAAAGCAGTGCAGTCTTACGCCCCAGCAGACATGTGTGGTCTTAGATAGCTCGTTGTTTTTGAACAGGAGAACATGTGCTGTTACTGATAGGCAAATCCTCCGGGTGCCATCGCGCATTCAGACTGCAGAACGAACTTCTACACAACTCTGCACACACACACACACACACACACACACACACACACACACACACACACACACACACACGAACAGGAGGGGGAAGAAGACCAGTATTTAACAATGACTTCAGTGCAGGAGAAAAACAGGATTGTTTTACCTTTATTGTAGAGAGAGAGAGTGCATAGATTTGGAAAGAAGGACAGAGAGAGAGAGAGAGAGAGAGAGAGAGAGAGAGAGAGAGTGAGAGAGAGAGAGAAATGATGTGCAGAACGTTATATGGGCTTTTTACTTAAACGTTTTACTTCCACCATGGCGTGAAGGAAAAACATGGATCCAGTGTGAAGAAAAAGGAAACCTGAGTGGATCGCAGCTTGTGTTGTCCTCCTCCTTGATTTCAAACTTAGAGGCTGGTTTTAAAGAAGGGACTCCATAAACGTGACTCAGCCATCAAGATTAAGGTCTGAGTTAATATCATAATGTTCTAACTTACATCTGTTCAGTTAGGCTGCTAATAATGATGAAAGTGTTTGGTGGTAGCTGCTCAAGCTACCCGATTTGATTGATGCAAGTTGTCAATGCTTTATTAAAGCAACAATATGTAACTTTTCCACCTGAAAATAGTTGTTTCAAAAGTCGATCTAACGTTGAGGTCAGTGTCAACATGCACAGTGGCTCCCCTGCTTTCAGCACTCACACGCCATCCTTCAGCTATAAAACAGACGGTTAGCGTGTGTTGGTGCTGTTTTGATGAAATGGCCGAGAGGAGAAACTGAGAGTGACCGAGCATCAAGCGTCAAGCGAGACAAAGAGTAAACGTTGCGCCTTGCCGGTGGACGTGGTTGAACTATTGGATTTCACCTTTTTTATTTGGCAACAAGTGAAACACCTTCCTCTTCATCCCTTCAGTGTCTCTAAAGCTCCCTCGCGTTCCTCCGCTCGCTGTGATGCGGTCCTGAACAAAGTGGGACTGGGAGGAAGTGATAAAGCTGCACATCCTGTTGCCCTTATTGTCTCAGATAACATTTTTCCACGGATAGAAGAATGCGACATGGATCCATGGAGAGTTGGCTAAAAGTTAGCAGCGTGTGAACATCAGCCCTTTTTATACGCTTCAGAAAACACTGGAATACATTTAAGAAAGATGAGATTAAAGTTCGTCTGTTCGGCTTTCCATCAAAGAAACACAAGAAGCACACTGACCATGACATCGAAGAGGAATATATAGCTGGTAGTTGTAACATTCAAATGTCATGTCACAGTATTTGAACTGTATTTTTAATGTGTATTAAAGCAAATGAGTAGCCAATCAGAAGTTACAGTAGTCCTAGTTTAACTTTTTTCTCTCCCATTCGAATCGGGACATTTTCAGGGACATTTTTAACCGGGGACATGGCGGCCTAATCTGGGACCGTTCCCCGGAAATCAGGGACGTCTGGTCGTCTTCGTCCTGATGAACCATATCAGTGTCTCAGCGGGCAACACTTGGACTTTTAATCAGAATTGGTTTTTTTACTGTCAAGTACATTTACACACGAGAGGAATTTGTTGAATTTGGTGCAAAAGACAAAACAAGGCTAAATAAAATAAAATATAAGAAGCAAATATCCATGTACAAAATAGAATTTAAAAAATGTCAAACATAATAAAAAAAAACAGAAAGGGTGCATGACAGAAAATAAATCTAAATCTGTTTTATGGACTTCAGACATCATCGTTTTCAATTAAAAGTGTTTAAAAAGTCCTCCGAGTGTCCCAGCAGTCCGTGCCAGTCATGTTCAATACGAAGGCCCGTGAACTGAAACACGAGGATCTCTTGCTGTGTCAAATTAAACATTTTGTTTTGAGCTCTCAGCCGTCGAGATCTTTGAGTCTACTCTTTCCTCTAAAATAAAAACACTCCAGCCGCCTTCGTTTCTCCCATTAAGGAACAAGATGACTTAAGTTCACACAAACAAACACTGACTCATGTTCGAGCTGTGACCTTTGAACTGGGAAATCTCTACACCTTATTGCGTTTCAACCTTCCCTTTGTGGTGACTTTCCTTTTAGTGCCTGGCACCCTCCTTCCCTCTTCCTCTCCACCTCCCAGCATTCCTTCATCTATTAATGTTGTTTCCTGTCTCTGTGGCCATCGCTGTTTTTGCAGTCCTTTGCCGGAAACCAAACATATTAACACTGCATTGTTCTGATCCGTCACGTTAGAGCTGGAAACATCAGCCCAGCAATAGTTTCCTGAAACCACAGATTAATAAGCAAAGGCCAGTGGTGATACGTTTGTACATGATCGTCTAACGCTCCGTCTGTGAAATCTCCTCCTCCTCTTATTCAAAGCAGCATAACATGTTTGTAGTTCTGACTTCCTGTCCTGCTGAATATGGAGGAAACGTTCCTCCTCTGTGTTTAAAATAAGGAACATAAATTGTTTTCACACGTGAACAAAACTCCAATAATTCCCTGAAATGTTTCAAGCGGTCGACATTTTCACCCTGACTTCACTCGCACTTTTTCCTTCCAACCCCCCGATGAGAGGATTTCAGTGTGAAGTCAGAGATTGCAGCAGCAGCAGCAGCATTGTGCTCCGGTCGCAGGATATAACCGTCATCAACCTGCTCGGGGTGATTTCCCAGAATATTTCCTGCTGTGTTCTCACAATCGGCTCACAAGGAAAATACACAAGGTGGCTGAAAGTAAAATAATACATGAGAATGTTTTTTTTGTGTTCACATATGCAGCTGACAATTTCCGGAAGTTTACCAGACTTTTGTTCATGTGTGAAAGCATCCCCTGTCTGGTATTTTTTCCTGGCTTTTTCCAATTCAACATGTTGAATTGGCACCGGCTGTTGGTGAGATGAATCCGATGATTCAGCTGTTGGAAGATTTTATTCATCTCAAGCTCTCGGCAGGTTCAGGAAACCCCCTTGAACCTGCCGCTGTTGGTCTCCACACTTTCACCCATTAGTGCGGTCGTGTCCGCACCGTGAGCCGTAATCTTCTTATCCCGTCTGCCGGGATGAAAACAGGGAGGAGGACCCATGTGCAGAAAACCAAATACTTATTAAACGAAAGACAAAACAAAAACTGACTTAAATAATAAATGCAAAATGTCCAAAAGAGCCTCAAGGAGAAACAACAAGAGGAGCAGGGAGACAAACCAACAGAACACAAAAAACAATGAACTGAGGAAACACAGAGACTCAATAGACACAGGTGAGACTAACGAGACAGGTGAGGACAATCAGGGTCATCAGACAGGAGGGACACACAAGGAACAAAGAACACGAGAGCAGAAACACTGAGGACGAGTACAAAGTCCAACCAGACACTGAAAACAGGATATTACAAAATAAAACAGGAAACACTTCAAACTAGACTAAGAAACATGAAACACCAAACTAGGAACCTGAAAACACAAGTAACAGGAAACAAGCTGACAGACAAGACAGAAGGACACAAGGATATAAGGACACAAGGATACAAGGAAACACACTCAGGACTAAAGTTAACCACACACACACAGAACACGAGGGAAAGAACGAAAACAAAACAAAATCATGACACTTCTTTTCTTTTTCCATTCAAAGACCAAATGCTAACAACATTTTACACTTTAAATCAGACATTATTCTGGATTAGTCGTCTTCTTATAATACGAGTGGCGATCGACAGCGGTGTAAAAAATGTTCTTCTCGTATCATAACAACGGACTACCGCCACCTGCTGGCATGGAGAGTTATTTCCTCTTAGCGCACGTGGTGATTGGCCGTCGGCCGTCGTCTTCGCGGCGTGTTTAAGTGAAACTTTTTGGCCGAGACAAAAGGTGACGTGAGGCGACGCCACAGGCGGCCTTCGTTCCGCTGGTCGTGTTTCTCCAGGATCAGCTGAGACCTTTTTCTTCAGCCAGTCGAATAGTATATTTGATTTTACAACATTCGGTTTGCAGACGTCATATTTCTATTACCGAATAACTAAACGTCTCAGACCGGTGGAGAAGCTGTTAGCAGACCTCAGAACAGGAAGTGAAATGGATGTGTGGGTAAGTTACAGGTAAAATAAACAAACATGTCATCGTTGTTTGCGTACGTCCGTTTAAAGAGGAGCATCCTCAAATGTTATCTTTCATTGATCTGTCATTATCGTCATACCATTTAACCCAAACACACAAAAACCCCGCCCGCACATTGCTGAGGACTGATGCTTTTACGAGGTCGCCTGCTGTTTACACAGGCAGTAAAATTCTGTGGAGTGAAAAAGGAACAAACGGCACAAGCAGGTCATAAAACAACCAGCAGCAGATCGATGAGCGCTTATAACTGGATCATTGACGCTCTGTTTGTCCCTCTGAGGGAGAGATAAGAGCTGCTGTTCAACACTGTACTGATCATATTCACTGTAAACACATACCTGTACATGTCTGTCAGCCGAAAGCCATTTATCAAAATAAACAACTTTACATGCAAGTTGAATATTGGAATAAGAGCTGATGTCACATGTTTTTGTATGAGAGGAATATTTAGTATTAGATTAAAAATGAGGTCCAGACTCTGAGGAGAACGTTTTAGCCATCGACAGTAACAAAGATCTCGAGCAACCGCAGGGTCAGAACACGCCCACCTGCACCTCAGTTTAACAAAGCCCCTAATTCTCAGCATTTATCAAATTAAATAGTAATAAATAAAAAAGATCACCGCTTGTACAATGTGTAAGAATAAAGTATAAATTTGTTAATAACAAATGATGTTTTTAGCCAAGTTTTAAACGCGTTCATTGCTGCTGTCAAAATAGACCTTTTCATACAGGACTTGTATTATTCTGGGGATTATTTGGCTCTTGCAGCGAGCCTCAAGTGGACACTAAAGGAACTGCAGTTTTTTTTTTTTGCACATCTGCATTCGGTTTGTTTTTCAAGCTCAGAGGTTTACTATAAACAAAACCAGGGATTCATCATCCAGGCATTTCAACATGAGCATTTTAAAAGTAACCAGTGCAGTAAAGTGAAAAATATCCCCGTACAACAATGAGCGGGGCGCAGCTGATAAGACTTGAGTCACTCATTTGATTTCCTCATTGACACTCAATGACTCAGACGTTACAACAACACGGCTTTGTTCATGCTCAGAGGCAGCGTTTGAACCTTTAATGTAATATCATATGAACAAAGTTGTGCTGTGAACTTTTTGGTCAATTATAACACGTTCAAGTCACCTGATTGGCTTTCACACAATCAGGTGAGATATTAAACTTTTGGTAGTGTGATGGAAAGATTCAATCCAACATGACTAAAGTGGATAATCTGTTGACCTGTGCCACAGTGATACACACTGATACCATTACGAGTCTGAATCACCCGAGAGTGAGAAGGATGTACGTACTGTCCAGTGTTGGTTCAGGGTGCGACATGCTCCTGATTATCACACATCACTGAACAGATACAGGTCAAATGTAGCTCAGCCTGCAAACACTCTCCAGGAAACTCTTTTTGTTTGGCTTCACGCTGGTGCTCAAGGTAGACATCGACTGGATCAAAACGTCGCATATCCTTCCTTTATAAACGTCAGGTTGCACCCGGTGAAGGGAGGCTCGAGTCCTCGAAGCGTGCAGGTTCAAGTCTGACCCGTGGATCCTTCCCTGCATGTCTTCCCCCCCTCTCTCTCTCTCTCTCTCTCTCTCCTTCCTGTAGTTTCCTCTCTGTCCACTGCATTATCAAATAAAGAGGCACAAAGTAAAGCTTTACAAAAAGTCTGCTCATAACTTTTTTCATGTGTTGTTGTTGTTGTTGTTGTGGGGAAGCATTTTAAACCATAATGTAAAACTGTTGTTCTGTATTAAAATGATATATGGGTGTATAAAAGGTGATACGGTTCCTATTTTGAAAAAGTGAAGGGAACAAAAGCACCTCATTAAAAAGCCTGGCTGGTTTCCATTTCCCAGCAGCCATGCATCTTACCTCATATCCTTTTATATTGTTCCTAAAACATCACTTGTGCCCTAATAGCAGCTTAATTCAGCCGGATGTTTGGCCATCACTATTTATTATCCGCGTGTGTGTGTTCTGCCGCCGCGGCTTGTTTGAGCAGTTAATCGTTCAGATGGACGCTGTCGAAATTGGATGGTGAGGCAGAAAATCCTGTACTCTTTAAACGAGCCTGTGAAGACTTTTAAAACCTCCCTATCTCCCATTTGGATATGGCCTAATTGAAAAGCAAATAGTACACTTGAGTGCACCCATGAATCGGTGAGTGATATCTCCTTAGCTGCCCGAGGAATGAATCTCTCCTGTCGACTCCCCCCTCGTCCTCTCTCCTGTTTTCCGTTGCTTCAAATGGCCTTCGTCACGTATTATCTATTGGATCATTGTTTTGGGGGATTAATGTCTCGATGGGAGTCTTTTTCACACACACACACTAAATGTTCTGTTGACTCACCAGATGGGACGCAGAGCAGAGATGGGCTGCTACCTTCAACGTTCAAGGTGAACAGAAAACAGCCGACGACGATGATGATGATGAAGGGTTGTTTCTTCTTCTTGGGGAGCACGCTGCTGTTCATCAGAAGTAAATCGTTTCACCATTTCAGTTTTACTGGCTCTGTTTGTTTCACAAAAAAAAAAAAAAAAGGAAACTAGCCGTGTCAATGTGTTTGTCAAACCTTTGATATCCTCAATGAGGCACTTTGTTCCTCCTATCTATTGACAATTTAACCAGCATTGGTCACAATCATCTGACGCTGAGCAGAGAGTTTGTTAGTGACTCCCGAGATAAGGAACAGGACAGTGTCTTAATCACATCTGTGTGTTCGCAGCATTGTCGGGGTCATGGGTGACTGACATGCATCCTCTCTATGTGTCGTCCTGATGCAGCAGCTCATGATGCAGCAGCTCATGATGCAGCCTCTGGAGCTTGTAAAAAGTTAGCCGTTGGCTTCTGCCCTGCTGACGTTTCACTTTTCTCTAGGGTCCGACACGGTTTCACTTCTTTGTTTTAAGATCTGGTGTCGGCAGTGTCTCACTTCATCTGTCCATGATACAGTCCGCCGTGTCTCCATGAAGTCATGTCATGTGTTTTCATTCGCTCGATGCAGTCTTACACATGTCTGTTAAAAGTCCTTCATCTTTACAGCAGCAAAACACTCAACCACTAAAGACTTCTGTAAACGCCTCAGGGAGCTTGTTCTTTTTTTTTTTAATCTGAAACTCAAGTTGTTTCTGTTTTCTCACTGAGCAAAGTGAGTCCATGATGAGACCACTGGACAAAAGCACCATCATAGTACAGGAGCATTTAATCTTCAGATACAGAAACATCATGAGACCTTTATCTTAATTAAACAACAATTGTTTCCTTTGGAGAGAGATGATGTCAAATAATCACATTTGGTTATCTTCAGTGTAATAGAATAAATTACACTACTGATAAGACAAATGCTCTGGATTTGATTGGACCAGAGAAGGTAGGCGGGGCTTTGAAGGCCGTTTTGGACGCCCCTGGGTTTGCCAGATATGAGAGCAGTTATCAGGTGAACAGATGTTGCAGCGATGGAAGCGGGCAGTGGAACTGCTTCAGATAGAAGTGATTGTACCCGAGCTAAAAAGCCTCTGCATGTTTCTAATAAGCTCCAGCAGCAGAAAGCTGCTCAAACTAGGATCAATGTTGGAGATGAAACATGGAGAGAGGTTAGAACGCAGAAAGCTTTACAGACCCATGCAGAGCTGGCTAAACACTGAAGCTACAGTGTCTCTACATGCAGAGCTGGCTAAACACTGAAGCTACAGTGTCCACCACATGCAGAGCTGGCTAAACACTGAAGCTACAGACCCATGCAGAGCTGGCTAAACACTGAAGCTACAGTGTCCACCACATGCAGAGCTGGCTAAACACTGAAGCTACAGTGTCCACCACATGCAGAGCTGGCTAAACACTGAAGCTACAGTGTCCTCCACATGCAGAGCTGGCTAAACACTGAAGCTACAGTGTCTCTACATGCAGAGCTGGCTAAACACTGAAGCTACAGTGTCCACCACATGCAGAGCTGGCTAAACACTGAAGCTACAGTGTCCACCACATGCTGACCTGTGTGAGAGGAGGGGGCGGAGACAGCTCTCTGTGATGATTAGAGTTTAGACTGCAGTACCTATTTTAAACACTAGGTGTAAGAGTTACTTATTGGTCCTTAAAGATTGCAGGTTGCAGCGACAGTAACGTTCGAAGCGCGTCCTACTTCTTTCTGAGAACAGGAAGAGGTTGAAAAAAACGGACAGGCAAACAAGTGGCAGAATGTCCTAATGGCTGGTTAATGGTGGAGAAGCTTTAATGTGCGTCTCACTCGTTCTCTCATCGTTCACCAAGAGGCTTAGTAGGAGGTCTGTTTGTTCTCTTTCAACACCAATCAGTTCAAGGCCAATTTAACTCTGACGTCCTCTGCAGCGAGTCGACTTAAATCCACTAAACGGCTGTGTGTGTGTGTGTGTGTGTGTGTGTGTGTGTGTGTGTGTGTGTGTGCATGGGATGTATTACATTCATTATATTTTAGGGGGAAACATTCATCCTTATTTATGCTTCATTTTCAACTTTTTCGTTGACTTTGATTATGATAAAGAAAACGCTGACGACGTTGTTTTGGACATAAAAAGCATGGCCGCCTCTGACGCTGCTGTATGAGCTGCTTCAAACTCAATAAGATTAAACTATTGTTGCTTTGTTCTGAACTCCTCAGATAGCTCAGAGGTGGAGAAAGAAAACGCAGGAAGGAATAATAAACGATGCAGCTTGCTTATCTGTGCCTCGTCAGTTCCTTTAATGATGATATTTACCGTCCTGATATCCTGATATTCATGTCTCTGAGTCCCTCCCTCTCTGTGTCTGCTGGCGACACGAGTATCGATGTAAGCAGTGTTTTCTCTCATTAATTTATCAGCTCAGCAGAGTGTGTGTGTGTGTGTGTGTGTGGGGGGGGGGGGGGGTCTGTGAGGGGAGATAATGGCTTCCATTTGGCCAAGGTCAACAGTCAACACATTCCTCAGTCGTTCAAATATAACGACACGCAAACTTGTGTCCACCAATACCACAAAGACGCGCACACACACACACACACACACACACACACTGGGCTAACAGATTGTCAGTGAGCTGGTTATTCTGTGCTGCCTGTTTAAGAGGGTTTCATGTCATTAAAGAGGTGATACGATGCCTCTGATACGGGTCCGAACATCGACTCCATGTCACAGTGTTTGACTTGTGATAGCAACAGAGAAATAAAGTTCTTTACCCGACCAAATGACTTCTGAATTCGTCTTGTGTTGAGACCTGAAAAGTTGGATTTTAGATTTTGTGCGTATTCAAATGTTTCCTCATCAGGTACAAGAGAAGCAGCGACTAAAGCAGGTTTCACACAAACGCTGGAAAGGAAAACCAGAAGTCGAGATCTTCTGAAATTTATCATCGATTCAAAACTTCCTAATATGTTTTTTGTGTATTTGTTTGGCTAATCAGTCGCTCCCTGCTACGTGCTAAGCTAAGCTCTTTAACTCAGTATAGAAGCAGCGAGACATTCAGCCCGTGTCACAGATGACGGGAGGAGATCCTGAAGTCTGGACCAAATCAAAGATAAACTCTGAATCCAGAATCATCATCGTCGTCGTCAGCAGCTCCTGTGTGTCCAATCATCCGTTCTCGTGTTTCCTCTCCTGATGCCCGTCGCTTGTCCATGGAAGCGTCTGCTAAGTGAACAGGAGAAGCGTAGAATAACTTGATAAAATCTAAATGGATGTTGTTGTTTTGAGAGTCAAGTTCAGGGTGCAGCTTTAAAGAAAGGACCAGATTTGTGTTTTATTTCTGTTGTTAATAAAAGAACATTTGAATGTCGGGCTTGATGAGGATTCCTTTTCTTTTGTGACTGCAGTTTGTGTGCACTCATCTCATGGGCATCACTTCTCTAGGCTGCTGTTTGATCCCAGCATCCTGCTGCCTGAAACACTGAAGTCGTCACAGTTTTCAGCAGAAAGTCAACCAGAGAGCGATTCTACCAAATGCTCCAAATCAACAAGGTGATGTGGACTATTTGTAGGTAGTGAACAATTAAAGGACTTATTTACTTTTCAGGATTGCTCTTCAAACATTTCAGAGAAAAATGTTTTTTTAGGTGTTTTTTTTTCAGCCTGCCTCTGAACTCTTCCTAAGTTGCTCCGTCACACATTTTCCTCACAGCGGGAAGTTCACATGTTCTTGGAAGGGACGAGAGGGACTCAGGTAAACAAACCTGTCTGGATAACACATCAGCTCATCCCGACGTGTTTACTTGGGTGCAGACTAAAACATACAGTGTGTAGAAATGTAGTCTGGTGCACACCAAAGGTCTCTGCACTGTCACACATCGTACTGTTAGACACCGACACCTCGCACGACAACAATCTGTCATTACTGTGAGAAGCTAAACATCCATGTTGTCTGGGAAACGTACGGGAATACGTCTTCTCTCTGCTGGCGTCTTCAGTCAACATGTTGTACTCAAACTGATCACATGTACAGTTTATAGGTAATCAGCGGCCGCCTTGATATCGACACTGCGGCTGAAGGGCTACGATGGAGAAAGTGAGGCTGGTTTGTGACGTTCCACAGAAAGATCGAGAAGGAAAACGACAGCTTTAGGCGTAACATGGGATTTATTTATTTATGTGTATGCAAACCTAAGACTTTCTAAACCCGCTTGAATTTCCCTCGGGATCAATAAAGTATCTATCTATCTATCTATCTATCTATCTATCTATCTATCTATCTATCTATCTATCTATCTATCTATCTATCTATCTATCTATCTATCTATCCATCCATCCATCTAAAGCTGCTAAAAATGAGACGACGATGACGCTGATCATGATGCGGCCCAGTCTTACATCTCAGTCTCTTCTGAATAATATCTGTCACTCTCCTTTTTTCTCCTCTTAGCTTTCATCTGTCACCCGATCAACAACTGCTTCAAGGCAGTAAAGTTGTTGCACATTTCTTTGGATGTGTGTGTGTGTGTGTGTGTGTGTGTGTGTGTGTGTGTGTGTGTGTGTGTGTGTGAGAACCGATCAGTCGGGCACTTTGGAGTCGACCAGCTATCTGCGGAACATCTCGCCCACCAACAGTGTGTGCGATTCCTCGCCATGTTGACTCTTTCCTGCACAATTTGTGAACCATTACACAATACAGAGGACGAGATCAATGTGCAAACTGTTGGTTTTGGAAGCGGCCTCCCGTTTCGTGTGAGGCCGTTGAACCTCGACAATGAAAGTCGAAGAGCGACGAGCTTTTAAAACCGGAGATGGATGTGACATGGCGCTCTGAACGCGGCCTCGCACGTTGACTCACACAGTCCGTCGTCACGCCTGTAACTGCGTCTTCTATGAAATAATACTGTGAATGTATTGAGTGTCGGTCAATCAGTGCCCTGCTATCTCTCCCTGTTGTCCCTGCTGTTCTGAGGGTTCACTCAATCATTAACCTAATCTACTTACTGAAAAACTCCCACTCACAATGTTTGCATGAGAGCTGGATGATAAGCTATTTGAAGTTGAATGTGGTGATGGGACGATCATTGACATGGACTAAACTGTTTACTGATCTGTGGCCGCCTTCGATTTCTCAGTGAAACAGCAGAATGAAGGGAAATGTTCGAGTCTGAATCGGACCAAGCAAGCGGTTTTTCCTTTTATTGTTTTGATTTGGTTAACTGACAGCTGTTTTCTGTTTTGTGACATGAGGTCATTTTGTTTGGGTTCTTTGTTCCTGTTTTGATATACTGAAATATAAATGGCTTCATCCTACACCAGGAGTCTCCAACAACGGGCTCGCTCGCAGGCCCTCAATAAAGAACTCGCCAAACAAATCCAAAATATAAAACAATAAAAAGAAGAAACTAAAAAAAATCTACCGTATGCATAAACGAAACATCACTCATAACAAACCAGGTTACGATACAATTAATCGACAGCATGCAGAAAGACATCTCATTAAAAGTTAAGCATATAATAATAATAATATATTATAAAAAAAGGAGAGTAGTAACTTGTGACTTGTTTTATTTTTTGAAAGCAGCTCTCATAAAAAAGGTTGCCGACTCCTGTCTTACAACTTTTTGGCTTTTTTAAAAATGTATATATATATTGTTTGTGTTTTATGCTTTGTGGTCATGGACCTTAATAAATATTTTTACTACTACTAATATCCCAGGCAGGATCGTGGCTGTCACTGTGGTCACACCTGTTTATTTTTAAATGCGTTCACAGGCAGTTACCTGCTGCTGCACTTCTGGAAACAGCGCGGCCTCCTGAAGATGGATGATCAACTAAATATATGAAGCTTAAATCTGCAGCGTCTCGTAAACTGTCACTCAGGACGTTTTTTTAAACATATTTACAGCAATGTTTATAAAATGCACCGTCCCTGAAAAATAAAGATTCTATCAAATTTACAGGATTATATTCACAACAGTTGTGAAATGTCAAACTCACTGCCTTTCATATTGTAGTTTTGACAGGTTTAATGTTCAGAATAAACCTTTGCATAAAAGCTTTGCATGGAGTCGTATCAGGATCAGGTTTGTTTGGGTCTCCTGCTGTCTCTTGTGAAGAGACTCTTCTTCACTGCTGAAGAGGAGCATGCAGCAGCTACCTGCAGGCAGCACAGCTTCCTGGAGAAGGAACATTTAAACACACCGAGCACATCGACGCTTTAGTGTTTGCAGTCTGTCCACCTTCCTGCTGTTTCTCTAAGTTCTCGTGGGTTTTGTTATTGATCTTGATTTATTTTGTAGTTTTTGTCCTCAGTTTTTCTGGCCTTGTCTGATAACCATCGAGATGGCACCACGGACGGTCGCCCCGTGTGCGTTCACTTAGTTTTATTTGCTTCTTAGATTTTGTTTTATTTTATTTTAGTATTTGTTATTTTAGCCTTATTTTATCTTTTGCACCAAGACAAATTCCTTGTCTACATAAATAAAACGATTCTGATCTGTTGTGTGTGTGCGTGCGTGCGTGCGTGCGTGCGTACGTACGTGCGTGCGTGTGTGTCCCTCCAGTTTGATCGTCATCACCTGTGTCGTTAGTCTCACCTGTGTTTGATGACCTCATGTCTGTTTAGTCTCAGGCCCCGCCCACACGTATCTCGGGTGTCTCACAAAACAAAGATATTTTACTACGTTTCGGCCTCTCGTCCTCACGAAAACGCAGATTCACAGCATCGAAAACGAAGCTTTTAAAAACCTCCGAGCAAAGTGAAGATTTGAGAATTCTCCGTTAATGCGTTTGCGCGTGCACGTCAATCACCGAGGTTTTGCGCACGTCACAGCCTGCGACTAAATCTGTTCTTACGGCACATATGCGACCTGTGTTTCCATTCAGAAACAGTCTGAATGTGCTTAAAACTCACTTCTGTGGTTACGTGTGGATGAAGTTTTTTCTAAAAATGAGGTCGTGTGTATGTAAGTTTTTTCCTAGACGGCAGGATATTATAATATATTATTATTTATATTATATTACTATTATATTATATTGGTCTTTCTAAAACCCGGCTCCGTGTGGACCTCAGGCCTCAGTGTTTGTTTCATGTCAGAGACTTTTTCTGACTCCTCGCGGCTCTCTCTGTTTCTCCGTTTTAGAGGAAGTTTGTTTCAACTTTTTTGCCTTTTTGTTTCAAATAAACAATTTCTTTATTTTAACCAGCGTGACATTAACTTCTTGAATGCATTTTCTAAATCATTTAAATTGTGTTTTGCAAATTCGTTGTTGAGTTCCTAAATAATCCAATTAAGAAGATGTGTCTGTTGTCTAACTCAGTTACTTAATAAGTACATATAATTAAAAAAATTTTTTTTAACATAAAAAGGTCATAATAAACTGTTTTGTACTATTCTGTATCAAAATCAACTTGCTAGATACTTCAAAATTATTTTTTCAGAAGAATTAAGTTTGGTGATTGTGAGACAAAATGATAATAATTCAAATTAATTTAAAAAACAATCAAATCATGCTACAACCACCACAGTACTGATGATAAAGAGACTTCTTATTGTAATTTTAATTATTAAAATAAAGAGTTTTATAGCACACATGAAATAACTTCTCTGAATCTGAGCTCAGTCGTATTTCTTTAAATATTGACTCCTGTTTTTTGGTCTTTTTCACTTTTATTGACCGACTGTCCTCTTGTATTTGTATTTCACAACAGTATCGAGCACAGCCGGTTTTACTTCTGTTATTTAAATCCTGTTTATTTGAGAAGTCTTGGATTTAAATATTTCTGAAATATTCACATTTTAACTGTTTTTAAAATGTCATTTTTCCTCTCTAACTAAAAGTTTTTCCTTTGATGGATTTCTGACTTCAATCTCACGTTTTTAACCATCAATTTGACCAGAAAATAAAATCCTCTGGCGTATGGTCGAGCGAGAGAGAAGGACTCGAGCCTTAACACAAACACGGTTTAATAGAACTTAAAGAAACATGAATTCTTTGAATGTCACATTTAAAGAGGACAGACTTAAGAGCATCGTTCAGACGACAAACAAAACGAAGGAAAGAGACGTATCAGATATTTACAGTGATTACACAAACGTGGGGGTGACGCTCCTCTGAGGGGGGGGGGGGGGTTCTGGGTTGATTTGGTATAAAATGTGACTCCAGGAAGCAGTCTGTTGTCCTGTCTGTCAGTTTGGCGTTCCTGCAAAGCTGAAACATTAAAGTCCGGAGGAGGAGCTCCGCAGTGTCCGGGTGGAGGATCCCACAGTGTCTCTGTCACTGAGGACTAGGGCTTCAGTGTGAACTCATCGTCCTCTATGTCCAGCTCCTGGTCTGTGTCTGACACGTCTGAGTCCAGCTCTGTGGGGGACTGCGTACAGCGGGCGCTCTGTGACAGCTCCGTGTGTCTGTGTGGCGGGCTCGGGACCCCCGAGGGGTCGGCGGTCTCCTCTGCTTTGCTGCTCCTCTCGGCGGCGCTGTCCTCCTCCGCCTCCCTCTTACCTCCCTGAGGGTTCTCCTGGTGACAACGAGAAGGGAGAAGTGAATGAAGAGGTCACACAGGTTTGATTCTCTGATCGACATTATCAAAAAGTATGGAAGCAACAACTCCCTCAGTGTCATCCTTAAAGTGCAAATCGTCACACAGTTTTTGTCTCCTCTGTTATCTCTGCACCTCTTTTATTTTCTGTCTCGACACCTCTGAGTCGATTTATCACGATGAACCTTCACATCCCTGCATGTGCAGTTTGAACAGTGTGCAGAAGTTTACTCATCTTTTTGTCGCTGTAGTATTAAATTCATCTCATTTGATTTGGACTATGTTAGAAAATCGAGAACCATATTATCAATTGTTCAATGCTTTTTGCTGACACGTTATATTTAGGGAGATTTCCAGTATGCTTTTTATAATATCTCACTATAACAGTAGTGGAAACTTCCACTGGGGGAAGTTGCCAGTTTTGTAGATTTACTTTTAGTTTGTAACAAAATTATTCAAATCAGCAAGTTTAACCAGTCGAGACCAGTTGATTACACAACGCATATTATCTACTTGTCAATCACTCAGACTTTTCTGTATGATTGTATTAACTAACGGTTTGTGATCACGCAGGCAAACACTAATGTAAACACACATTTATTCTGAATAAAGAGCTAAAGGGAAGAAAAGCAGAAGAGGGTCGGCGAGAGGTTGAGATCTCTGAGGCTGCTTTTCCAAGATTATCCGTGTCCGTTATTTCATTACTTGGTGAGTTGTATGTCTGAAGGTTAAGGTTAGAGTCCTTGAACTTGACAGACTACTTTCATATCTGCCTTCTCTGTAGCTCAGTAAAACCACTGCTCAGGTGACGTGAGGTTGGAGGTTTGATTCCCTACACTGATGAAGTCTCACATATAATGGAAATGTTGGGCTCAGTCTGGAGGGACTTGGGTTGGGATCTGAGTGTTTCAAGTCTCTGTGCAGCCCAAATCTGGAAACCAGTCCACTTCCTGAGCACTGCTGAAGTGCCCATGAGCAAGACACCGAGACCTCCCTTATACCAGCTCAGGAGCGCTCGATGTGGGCAGCCCCCCTCCATCAGTGCTTTTTTGGGGCTTGAGTTTCAGCCCGTGTGTGTCACATGTTAAACAAAGGCTAAAAACTGGACTTCCCTTCATCTTCGTCTTCATCCAAATTTACAAACTCAACATGGTGCTGTTCTGTTCACCTGCTTCGTTTACCACAGGTTCATAATACATCCATAAAAAACACAAAGAGAAGACTCAGAGGAAGCTCTCACCTGTTTTAGTCTCCGCCACTTCGCTCGTCTGTTTTGGAACCAGGTTTTAACCTGAGAGGGAAAAAGGAGAATCCTTCCTTCAGTTTTATTCAGATACCAAACTGTTGGAAAACATTTGTTCTGATCAGTGAACACAGATGACAGCGGGATAAACGGTTCTGACTGAGAGGAGACTGACCGATACCTCTGACAGAGGAAATAACTGGAAATATTCACGTTTAAAAAATGTTGGTTTTTGACTAAATTAGGAAGAACATGCTGAGAGATGCGTTTCCTGTTCAACCAAAACTCTGGTTAAATTTGATTTCTGCATTTTTTTCTTCCATAACAATTACTTTGATTTTCTACCCACTGTTGGTTCATTTTTCCTGAAACGTTGGGCTATTTTTTCACTTAATTTAAAGGTCATTTGTTCTCGTGTTTTCTCTCAGTAAAACCTGTAAATTCACCGCAACATTTTTTACATTTTAAAAAATTTGACGACTTTAACTTATATATTACTTATTATATTACATATTTGACTCAAAATGCTGAAAATTAAAAAAAAAAAAAAAAAAAAAAAAAAAAAGTGGAGTTTTTTCCAGTAGAAAGAAAAGCCATCAGACATAAATAAAACCTCCTGTGGACAGCTGTTGAGATGAAACATCTGGTTCATCCAATGTAACTGTGATATCCACGTCAAATAAAATCTATAGTGCCTAAATTACATTAATCTGCCTCTTTATTATTCATTTAGACACGTGGCGTTATAAGGGGATTTTATCTTCCTGGTAGGTATCAGATTTGTTTAAACTCGGATTTAAAACAGTAATTTACATGTTGGGATTACGGTTGACTAAACACACATTTACGTTGATTATGTTCGAACAAAATAAAACATGTAAAACGGAACGACACATTTTTCTCTAAAGTAAGTAAATTTCATCCAAGAAATGGGTTTCAAAACGTTTAAAACTTTATTTAAAAAATCTAATATTAAGGTGTGAAATGGCACGTTCACATATAAAGACCCTCGAGCTCATTTTTCGTGACTATTTCATGTTTTTTTTTTGTCGCGTTGAGCTTCAGGAGAAAGAAAGAAAAGTACGAACAAAGCGAATTAATGTAAAGCTTAACTTTGTGGCACATGACGCATACAGTCATAAAAGGTATGACCACCGTTGAAGAAGGCCTCGGTAGAGACCTGTGACCGGGTCCACTCTCACCTGTCTCTCGCTAAGCTGCAGCATCTTGGCCAGGCGCTTCCTCTCCGGAGGGGACAGATACTTCTGCGTCTCAAACTTCTTCTCCAGCTCGATCGTCTGGTCGTTAGAAAAACGGACCTGTCCGCCTTTTCGTTTGTGCAGGGGCCGCTGGATGAACGGGGTCCACAGCAGAGGTTTCCCTGCAGAGGACGAGGAGTTCAATTCTCAACGCAGACCATGAAGATTCATTTAGTTCTATAAACTTACACATATGTGCAGGTTTATTATCCTGATAGGGGACTGCATGTTTATCACTCAAAACGGTAAAGAAATCAGTCACAAAAACTATTGAATTTCCACAGTTGGAAGCTGGGGGCTTACTTTGATGTAAATAGGATCTTCTTCTTCTTCTGTTTGTTCTGTCACTATTTAAACACGACTGTTGACTTTGTTTTCGCTGTCTTAATAGTTTAAAATGATTGTCCGTATGCTCAATAAAAGAGAAACATTAGAAAGGATTTAGGGACATTGAAGACACAAAAGTAGAAAAATGTATTATGGGAGGCGCTGCGGTGTAATCAGGCTGTTGTTTGTCCTCTTTCCTCTCCACTTAATGACCTGCACGAACAATGGCAGCGCCGCACGCGGGCCTGCTGCACGCACGCACGCGGGCCTGCAGCTCTCTGTCTTTTAAGGAAGGTCGTGACAGAGTGAAAACTATGGCCAAATATCCGCTTCATGTGCTTCCTGCTTTGCGGTGTGATTAGAGGCGATGGCATCCACTAACAGCCGCTCGTGTCCTGTGCTCTCAGTGACACGTTATAAATCTGCTGCTGCTGTGAAAGTGCTGTCAGATTACCTTCAATACGGAGGGAAATTGGCTAATCCTGCAGGGCCTGCAGGACTCTTTCTTAACCAAGCAGTGAAAAACACTGAGAGAAAAAGTTTGGTTTTATGGTGCATCTTGAAGCTGATCAAACGAGCGGTCAGAGACTCGGACATTGTTGGCATTTTTCTCTCCTTTATTCTTCTGTATTTTTAATTTAAAGCATGTTTAAATTCCTGTAATGGAACTGTGAAGTAAATCAGTGACAGTGAGAAGCAGATGTTAAAAAAAAAAATAGGCCTACTCAATATAGTTGTCAGTCATTAATTTTTCCAAGTAAAAATTAACAATTAAGATATAAATGATTGATTGACAATTGCCTTTACAGATTTTCACAACGTCATTCTTCCTTTTTGAGAAATGGCGTCACCGTGCACGTGTAAGGCTTAAATTACAAAAATCTAAAACCTATAAGTTTTCCTGCAGGACAAATTCTCATTTCAGATTTATTCAGTCCTTACTCGTCATAATTCTGATTTGAGATAGTCACGGTTTAAAGATATGTTGACTGTTCATCTGGAGAGGAAGAATGAGAAAGTGATCGAGAAGAAAGAGGATATCTGATTTTACAATTATGGAGAGGTGTGTGTTTGCCACAGCTTGTGAGATAATAAAGGATTTAATTTTAATTAATCTCTCTGATTTATACATAAATTAAACAATATTATTAGATTTAATGCTCTTGTTTATTTGTAGGTTTCTGGTAAGATTGACTAACGTTGTAAACCTTTCCATTTTTATTTCCTGCCTCAATTTAAATCTTCATCAGTGATCCTTTTTTCCCACCTTTGTTAAACTACAAAAAGATCAAGTACTTCCGGTGTGCACAGCAGGCTGTTTGAGGCTACAAACAAATAAAGAAATCTAAACACGTGGAAGAAAGAAATATTAAAAAAAAAAAACACAAATAAATGTTTTTGTGTGCAATGATTTGATGTATCCAGTAAGAAATTAAAAACGATGACTACACAGTTGGACTTCTTGTTTTAAAAATGTGCTCATTTTATTGTGTTGTTGTTTGTGGTGTGTATAGCTTCCCTGTTTGGATTCTTTTTAGTTTCGATTGTTTTTATTTCAGGCAGTTAAATGTGTGCAGCTCTGGACTGAGTACTAGACAAATCTCCAGAGTATCGTATCGTCACATGCACAGAAGAACTCTTTCCCAGTAAATGTACTTTCCCTTTAAAGATGAGTGTAAATATTAGAGCAGGGGAAAAACTGGTGTTATGAGAACTGCTGCAAAAAAAAAAAAAAAAGAGTCCCGAGAAAAACGAGAGATCTCAAACAGCAGAGCGCTGTTAGACTTTCTATTTTATCACATCGTGTCACCTTTACCTGAAGTCTACTTCATAGCAGCGTGTAACCTGGTTTATAGAGCTGGAATAAAAGGTTCAGCAAGAAATACTTTTAAGAAGAGGGAGTCACAAGCAGATTAGAAACCTTCGGATTCAACATAAACTCTGTTTCTTTTTATAAACTGAATGGAAACGAGTTTTAATATTTAACTGTTTTGAATAACCTTTGCAGTTTTACCTTTTGTTCTACTTGTTTTGTATTTATTTAGAGCAGAGTCATACCGTTTCTTTTTTCTGCTTTAAATCCGTCTGAATGACTCTTTATCTATTCTTCTAAAGTCCCATTAGGCCTCCATGTGTTTTCCCTGTTTGCTTTATTTTCTTCTCGCCGCCAACCATAAAGAAAGTCAGCCACATCCTCACAGGCCAGGCAGAGGAAGTGCAACAATATGTGAAAAACGGATCCCGGGCTATCAGAGGCCGAGTGTTTCCTGAATATGTCTGTATTGAGGATGTCGATAAAATAATCAGCGTGGTGCAGCGAGCTCCCGAGGAAGCGGCTGGCCGGGGTGAGCCAGGAAAACATTTAACAGCTTCTGAAACCAGATTTACTCCTATCGACAGGCTCACGGCTTCCGCTAGGAACGGAAAAAAGGGGGCCGCAACACAAAGCCAGGCGGCCCGCATGTCACACTATACTTAAGAGGACCATCACTCACATCTTTCCCCCCCAGCTGCACATGTGGGCGACACAACCCCAACCTCTGAAACGGTTTTCTGGAGCCATAAACAAACCCTGAAAACGGTGCCAATGCGCCCCATATCACTACGCATCACAAATACTCCGTGTTTTAATGATCGCATTTTCTCTGTATGACGTGATTTATTTTTTATAAGGATGTTTACTTCAGTCTTATATACGTTTAATGGGGTTTGAACGCAGCGTGGTGTCCCTCCAACTGATTATTAGAAATAACTTTCGGGGGGGGGGGGGGGGGTTGGTGCTCATAAGTAAGCCTAAAAAGACAGACACACACACACACACGCAAATAACAAGTGATTTAGAGCTCAGCTATGTTTTAGTCACTGGCTGACTTGCTCCTCTGATGTTTCAGAACAATGGGAGTCAGGAAAAGGAGTCAAGGTTGCCATGCCCCCCCCCCCACCCCCACGTCCCCTATCACCACCATCATCACCACAAACGGACTGAATGGATAAGCCTGCTGCCATTGTGCCCCCCCTCCCCCCTCCCCCTCACCCTGTCTGTCACAATAACAATGTGACTCATGTGCGCGCGGACAGGCATCTTTCAGAAAGTTGAGCTTTAGGCCCATGTACTTGAGTTTATTATAGGCTGCATGTCGCTGCTGATTGTCTTGAGTTCGACATGCATGCATGACCAAGCGTGATATACTTATGCAAAAAAACTGGTTTCGTTGACACTGAAACTGAAGCTTGCGAGGACAGAGAGGGTAAAAGTTTTCATATTGCCACATCATCCGAGCCAGTTTGCACCTTTTCTTCCAATACGTGGAAAAATACCAAGTAATACACAATAAAGCATGATAATAACAAGAGATGATGACAAACACTTAAAAACGTTTTAAACACAAAAAGTCCCTTTCAGTTGAGTTTTTTACGCATATGCGTCAAACTCACCGAGAGGGTCGTGCCTCAGCAGCGCCTGCGCGTACTCCCCCATTGAGCGGTGGTGCTGGTGGTGGAACGGGTAGATGGACCCGGGGAAGGTCCCGGCAGAGGCGTACGTTAACGCCGCTGCTGCGTGGTGGGACAGCGCCGGGTGGATAGGTGTAGGTTCATAAATCGGCGTCCGGTACGGCGAGATGAAACTCGTGAAGGAGGAGTTGGGCGACGGGAGAGTCGGTGTGGGGATGACCGGTGTGGAGGAGCAGGAGGAGGTGGGCGAGGAAGAAGAGGGAGATACAGAGGTGGCTGTCCTTCCAAGAATGTCCTCGATGTAGAAGGGGGTCGGGTGAGCCGCTTGGATGGGAGTCGGTGCGTAAAGTGGGACGCTCATGGTGCTATTTGGTGTCACCGCTGCACGCTGGAGCTGAGTTAACGGAAGGCTACGTCGCTCTTGCCGCTCCTTAAAGCCTTCCTCTTTATCGACAGTATCTGAGAAGAACTTCTTTTTCTTTTCTTACCCCCAATGTGAACTTTTTTCACCAGAGAGAGAGTCTGAGGAGGCTTTTAGAGTGTTTTGGTGTCCATCAGGTTGCGGTGCTGGACTAAGCTGGTACTCCGTCCAACTGTTGGCTCTGTTATCTGACTGCAGGCGGAGGAGGGAGGAGATAAGTGGACGGGCAACTTCCTGCAGGTGGCCCAATGGCCGTTTCTGATTGGCTACCACAGAGCCCCAATAGAACCACCGTGATCATAGACAGACGAGAGTAAATACAGGTCCACGTTTTTCAACAGAATCAGTCCGTTACATTTAACCAGCTTTAAAATTGTCTCCTTCCAAAGAATTAGAATTATTACCCGTAGATTTTATTCACACCGCGTTCTTTTAATGTACATTAACGCACATTATTTGCATAGTTTAAATAAAACTGTGTGTCATCATAAATAAAGAAATATCTAATTATGAAATTGCTGAGCAAAGCTTCCAGGGACCCGCAACATTATTGGCTCTGATAAAAGTATTAAACAGAAGAAGTGGTTTCATCCCCTTATTTAGAAAAACAGGAGATGAATCTCTTCTTAACTTGTCTCTTTGAATTTTTTTTGGGGGGGTACTTTGTTAAACTTAAACTTTTTTGTTGTTGCCAAATTGGTTACATGTTTACTGCTTTTGGCTCAGGGTTTGTGGTGCAGCCGAAGGGATAGGGTGATATGTTATCAGCCGAATACTGATTAGAAATTGATCCATTTTTTAAAAATGCAACCCTCAGTTTCCTTCCAGGGGAAGCGACTGATACAATTATGTGATGGTTGCTTTTGTAATGGAAACTCTCCAAAGTGATCGCCATGTTGGAATCTATAAACATTTCATGAGAGAATATGTGTGTGAAGATCCAACCTCAGGATGTTGAGGGAAAGGTGTGTAAAGATGTGTGTATTTGTAATATGGCTGTATGTGAGTTTTATTTGGTCATAACAGACCCGAGTATGTGCATCATCCTGGATAAGGATCATCACAGTTATTCTCCAGGCTGGAGCACCCACCACCGGCACCCGAACATACGTCCTCATCTCCGGCCTCCATCCCTCCCTCCCTAAACGAGACCTCGACTTGCATGAAGTGCACACATTTTACTCCTTTTTTAGAGTATCTTCATCCAGCAGAGAAGTGGCTTTAAAGCTGCATTCACTTAAAGAAGACTGTAATAATGTGTCTGTCAGATACAAACACAAGTTTCAGACTCAACTCTCATAAAGACATCACGTCCTTTTTACGCACTGTTCCGACGCACGTTACGCTGCTCTTTGACTAATCAAACAGCCGTTATCTCAGAGAAATAGAAGTTCACTGCAATCCACATCACTAACGGGGCAGCTCAATGGCGAGTGATTAACTCACAATTTGAATGTGTTCCTATGAAACGCGCCTATCAGTGCGGCCGAGGTGATAATGACTAGAACTGCAAATCGCTTTAATGGCTCACTTCGTGCTCACACACGTTCACCACAAAGTGTTAAACAATAACCGACAACTTCTTCTTTGTTTCGGAGTTACAGCACGGAGACACGCTGTTTTATTATTCTTATTACCAGGTGACTTCATTAATGGATTATCAGGAGGAACCTGCACGCGCTCTGATACAATCTAATGGCTCGATATCCTGATGCGTCTTTAAAGCGCGCGGCTGCCAACTTTCTAACGGCTGTAATTTAGATAAAGTAGACCCAGAGAGCAAACAGAGATATGAACAGCCTTGAAGACATGAAAGAAAATCCCCAAACTGCTAATATTTGGACTGAGACAATGATTGCAGCGCATTGATCCGCTCGGCGTCAGACTGCTGTCCAAAAACTGATTGATAAGTCTTCAGCAGAGGCCTCGAGCTGCTCCTCGGCGCCATCCAGGTTACCTTTCAGTCTCCTCGGAGACACAGGCCTGCAGCTTTAACAGTCTGCTGCTCCCCATTACACATCGTTGCTGCTGGTTGGACGTCTCTTTTTTCAGTTAACGCACGAGGCCATGAGTCTGGTTCTTCTCGAGGTTTCTGCCTCTTTAAAATCTGTTTTCACTGTAACTTTGCGAATTGTTGCTTAGTGTTCATGATGGATTCATGTTGGGTCTTTGTAGATAATCTAACAATGAGTAAGGTATTTTAATTGCTTTTTGGGGAGATAACATTTGTTCTGCATCGGTGCTATACAAACAAAGACTGATTGATTGGCATCATCCAAGAAATAACATCTTGAAAAAAACATTCTGGAAAGCGTTTGCAATCTTGACCAGCTTACTTTCCCCTCGAGCTTCTTTATTGTATCATTGTTATTCTTATTATTATCCTGAATTTCCCTCGGGATGAATAAAGTATCTATCCATCTATCTATCTATCTATCATTATAAAAACTCAAGTGGTTGCATAAGGTAAACTGAAAGATGTGAACACCACCAGGATGTTTTTCCACCATCATCACTCACACGCTGCGTTCACACTGCAGCCAGAAGTGACCTGACTCTGTTTTGCTTTGTGCCTCTGTGAGTCAGATCTGATTTATTTAAGACAGTGATGTGAACAGCAGTAAAGTCACTGATGGGGGCGGAGCTTACATGTGGGCCACCTTCATCATCATGTGATGATTCACGTAAGAGTAGAGGATGCGGATCACATTTTACATGTGATGTAAAGAGACAATCAAAACATAAACTCTGATCTAAAAAAAAAACACCAAACAGGACTTGCGTTGAAAACGGACCATAGACTGACGTGAAAGCAATGCGCAACTGTCCGGAGGCTGCAGTCTCTACACGGCCATCAGAGGGCAACATCGGGTTAGAAACAGTCATGCTGTGGAAGCAGGTGAGCGCTATCTCTGCAGGAGACCACCAGCAGGAGCTCCTAGCCTATGATAGTTTTTATATCATCTGTGAAGTGTGGATTAATGGAAGGCCTTGTTCAGTGGTTGTGTTGTTGTGTTTCTTAGTCTTAACAGAGACGTCTGTGTCTAATGCTCAGAGAATACAGATGTAAATGAGCTTATAGCTAACTACTACTGCTAGTGAGCAATACACTTTCCCTTAGTGAAAATAAACAACATAAATAAATATGAAAAGATGGAGCCGATGCTGGTGTTCAGGTCGGAATGGATTTGTTATTCGCAAAAACAGAATTATTACCAAAGGAAATTCAAACTGGATTTTGTGTGAGAAAGAAAAAAGGAACCACGAGAGCGCAAACATAAAAACCATGAATTAAATAATGCGGTCCGTAATGCTTCCTGACAGTGCTGCACTCCGTCTGCTCGAAAACAAATGAAAAGTTGTGTTGAGGTGAAGAGGCGAGCAGCTGTGGCTCGTGTTAATCCTCCGCTGGCGTCTTACAGTCTCTCTCTGTCGCTTTCTTACAGTTCTTTCCCTCCTCAGACTCGGGGCAGGGCTGCAGAGTACGCAGGACGTGTTCCAGCTTCCACTGCTCCTCGTGTAACGTGTGCTCCTCCAAGGTGAACTGACCCTGCTTGGTCCGGGTCAGTTCCTTCACGTGAGCGCACGATGACAGAGCTGCACACACACACACACACACACATATCATTCTCAGGTATGAGCAGGGTTGACTCTTTCATGACTGATTGATCATGTATACACAGAAATGATCAGGATAACTGCTGTGCACACTGATCTGCAGAAAGGATAAAAAAGGGTGCAGTATAATTCCAGGCAGATAGTTGGCGCTGTGACTTTGTAACGCGGCCTCAGACTCACCTTTTCCCAGATCATCCACCAAGCTTCGGACGTAAAATCCCCCACCACACTCGATATCTGTTACAGACGCACAACTTTAAATCACACTTTGTTCGAGTGTGTCACATGGCATAAAAAGCAGCAGATTACGTGACGTGAAAGTCACATCTGTGCATAAACATGGGCTGGACACACTTTTATATTTATGAGCTTTTAACCCCTTCTGAACCAGGATGCAGCCCTGCTGGCTGTTCCAAGGTAAAAACTAAAGAGGACATGGCCTTTGCTGTCAGAGCACCAAGACCTTAGAAGAGCTAGTATTATTAGAAGTGCATGGAACAAAGTGTGCTGACCCAGAGTGAAGAGAGGAGGGTTGAACTCCTGCAGCGTCAGGTTGTACACCGTCACCGGTCTCGCTGGTTTGGCCTCGACTTTGTGACCCTTCAACAGCAGGACAGACAAACGCTGGCCGTCTTTCTTCAGAGCCGAGTAGCTGAGACGACACAAGAGAGATCACGATGATAAAACCTCAAAAGGCTGGCAGTGAAGTCAACTCCCACATCACAGGCTGACCCTGTCACGTCATCACGGAGCGGGTCAAATATAAATCACAGAGGGAGAAAGACAACATTTCAAAAGGCCCTCCAGTGACCCCTAGAGGCAGTTTGATGGGAGACCAGCAGCTTGAGATGATTCATCTCTTTTACGCCCCAGATGTTCAAAAGCTATCAGAGAGAATCTGAAGTTGACATGTGATAATTATATAAAGTATTCCCATCCTGGTTCTTATCTGGATCACATCCACAGTCTGTGTCATTTAAACGTTAAATGGGACGGCTTTAGAGAGACAGGACATGTGGCAGAGACCTGCATCTGGATTACAGGTGGAACCTGCAGCCAGTGCAGCAAAGACATCAGGCTCAACTCCCGTCGTAGTGAAATTCACTTCTGTAAGATCTGAAAGCTAAAGCTCAGAACACACTCCCTTTTCTCTTCTCTGATTGGAGGCTTTACTCACAGTGGAGGAACTTGCATAATGTCACCCGTAAACGCTTTCAGCTTCTCTTCAAAGTCCGACCTGGTGATGTGTTCTGCAGGAAAAAAAAAAAATCTTCATGCAAACACAGAGACAACAAAGTGCACAGATATAAGGACGAGACGAGGCGAAACACTGAGCCTCTGAACATGTTCTAGAAATCCACTTGAACGGTTCCATGAAGATACTGACATCAGTTTGTTCTTAGCTTCAAAGATATCGATCAATGCCGGAGAGAACTTTTACTCACATTAGAGCTCTGACAGGCTCGAGCACACCTGCTGGTTATTTTGCACATTCATTCATTTGTAATGGACAAACTGTTTATAGATACCAAAGTCTTTCTCCAGAATCACACTGCCGGTGGCATCGAGAGTGTCTGTGGCTTTTCCCAGTTCTCCCACAGCAACATATTTCTGGAAAACAAACAGTAGAGTGAACCTTTCTGCACATGGAGGTGTGCAAACCTGTAAGTTGTCTCTATGTCTCTTAGACACACTCACCTTCGAACCAGTCAGCATTGTGCTGAGCATCTTTGTGCCATTCCCAACGCCAACAACTGTAATAAACAAGAGAGAAAATGTGAGAAGAAACCTCCCTAAGGGGGGGGGAGGGGGGGAGAGGCATCTAACAGCATTCACTCTCATCGCCCTGCTGAGCATCTTGTGTATTATTCCTGTCAAAACCAAAAGTCAAGTGAAAGTCATCGAAGGACAATAAAGTCCAGGAATTATCTGCCTGGAACTGAAAAAAGAAAAGAGGAAGAAAAGCGCCCCCAGTTCATTTAGCCTTGGACCCCAACAGACTCGCCACGGATGGCAGCACCTGTGTGACGTGCAGCAGCAGCACCTGTGTGACGTGCAGCAGCACCTGTGTGACGTGCAGCAGCACCTGTGTGACGTGCAGCAGCAGCACCTGTGTGACGTGCAGCAGCAGCACCTGTGTGACGTGCAGCAGCAGCACCTGTGTGACGTGCAGCAGCACCCGTGTGACGTGCAGCAGCAGCACCTGTGTGACGTGCAGCAGCAGCACCTGTGTGACGTGCAGCAGCACCTGTGTGACGTGCAGCAGCAGCACCTGTGTGACGTGCAGCAGCACCTGTGTGACGTGCAGCAGCAGCACCTGTGTGACGTGCAGCAGCAGCACCCGTGTGACATGCAGCAGCACCTGTGTGACGTGCAGCAGCACCTGTGTGACGTGCAGCAGCACCTCTGCGCTCACCTAACACTCCACAGGCGGCGCTGTCCAGCGTCCCTCCGTGCCCCATCTTCAGGCTCTGCTTCTTCCTCTTCCTCGGGTTGGGGTTTTTCACACCAGCCTCTGAAAGACAGGAGACAGAAACATCTCAGAGCCTGCGTCACGTCACGTCACATTACGTCTGTGTTTCTTCTTACCTTTGAGCAAAGCTTCTTTGAGCGTGTTTAAAACGTCTGCAGACGTCGGTCCTTTCTTTTTATAGACCGCGAATAATCCATTTACAGACTGTAGTTTGGAAAGACAGTTTGTGATTGGAGCTACAGTGTTGCTTATGTTTCCTGCCATGCTCGATTTCTTCTTCGTCTGAAACTATTCTTCTTCTACATCTTTATATCCAACTCTATGTTGTACCCTGCCATCTGCTGGTTAAAAAAAGTTTTAAAGACAGAAATTTGTTTTGAAAAAAATAAATAAAAAAAACTTTCTCGAGATAAAATACGTTGGTATCTGAAACGCCGTTAAAGCAAAACCCCAAATTGTATTTAAAATATGAATATATCGGTATCTGAAATCTTTTAATCCTTAATATCGATAACAAATTGATTATATTTTTTTTATTCACATTTAATTAAATGTTTGTCAACTGTGTAGCTAAGTTTCTCAATATTTAGCTGAGATTGAAAACATTTATAATCAAAGCTAGATATTCAGAATTTATTTTTAACATTAATATATGACATTTAACATTTAGAAACAACGTTATCAAACTTTATTTGTAGTGTGCGCAGCTTCACATTCGGCACCCATTGTCACTCAATGTTTATGTTTTTTACGATTTTAGAAAAAAATACTCACGTTTGAGGAACAACGTTGACCAGCGTGCTTTGCGCGAAATCCACTTCCTGGTTACGTAGTCGCTTGGCTTCCTTCCTACAGTCAGTTGAGCTTTCTAAATCAACAACAATAACCGTCAGGAAGATATTTGAACGGTCTTGGTTGAGGTTTGTAGTTTTAATTATTTTAAAGTAAACTTCCTCAAACACTTCCGGAGTTTGCATTTTGGTTAACGGTTAAAAAGCCGTTAACTGGTTTCACTTCAACACTCAGTTTCTCTTGTCCTAACAAAGCTAAATATTTAACGTGCTGTATATATATATATATATTTTTAACACATTTCTATATACATATTTAAACAAGACACAAATTAATTCACGGTACAGTGTTTATTTAATAAAGTTTATGCTTTTGTTTCAGACTCGTTGAGTTCGCCAACTAGCTAACATAACAATGATGCGTTCAGGTGCTCCTCGGTAATATCAAAGTCACCTTATTAACCAGTTATGAGCTCATGAACGCCCGTCCTAAAGCGTCATTATTAACGATAACTGGGACTCGATGAAACCCGAGTTGCCGGCTTGTGACTGTGACCATATAGCTGTGACGTTTGCGTGACGTTCAAGTCATCAAGAAAAAAATTGGAGAAAGCTTCGATAAGAACGAGTGTCGATTTTAATTTATCATAATATGTAGCAAGAGCAAGCAAACACAGAGAAGTTGCTTTGAAAGTCATGCATTTAATTTATTCAGTAAATCAGGTAATTGCAAGATTCAGAAATGTGGAAAAAAAGTGTATTTTCTATAACAATGAACTTCCTCTTCTCCTTGCATAACTCCTCTTTATTGTCCAGTGATTTTCATTGACAATTTTAGGTTCAGGAAGTGGTGATTCTAGAGTCTGTTGGGGCCCAGCAATCAGTGGGGGGCAAAGAGATGGGGCCCCCTTCAGGGTACTTCCTATTGTCATTTCAAAATTGTCACATAATGTGTCCTGATTTAGTTTTCATTTGGTCAGCCCACTGGGCCCCTTACTTGTTTGGGGACCCAAGCAGTTGTGTACCTTGCCTGTTGGCAAGCAGCGCCTCTGATTCGACCTTCCTCACTATATTTAACAAATATCGTGTTGATATGACAAAGTGTCAGTCTAACAGCAGCAGCTCCTGCACACAGTGGATTGCTGTTTGCTGTGTGCACGTCAGTGTTACGGTAGTTTTGTATTTCACATTACTTTTTATTTGTGTTTATTTTTGTTAGCAATTGCAGTGTAACAGCAACATGTAACTCTGACACTTAGTGTTTGGTGTGGGTACTGCAGTCCAAACTTAAAACATTGAAGAGAGCTGTTAAATCACTCCCGAGAGCAAATTCACAGAAATTATGTCAAACCTATATAAGGAGCAAAATATAAATAATCAGCCGAGGTGAAATACACATTATGGCTCATACTGAATATTCTGTCTCTTATCTCACAGGGCGAAAAAGCAAGACGTAAAATCGGCGCTGCACACCTCAGATGACAAAGGAGAGACTGGAGACCCAGGATGGAGGATTTCAGGCGGTCGTACCTGCGTTTGTGTAAGGAGGCAGGAGTGGAGCCTCAGGAGAGCGTTGTGGCTCAGCTGCAGGAGAGCGGGGTGTCGGCACACGGCTGCAGACTGGACCTGAGCGGCCAGAGTCTCTCCGTAGAAACCTGCTCTGTGCTCGCCAGGGCCTTACACGACGACACCGTGTTCACAGAGGTGTCGTTCAGTGACTGCATGCTCAGCGAGGAGGGTGAGTCACAAACAATGAATCACTCCATTTCAATAGATATGCATGTGATTGGTTCATCAGATTGGTACCTCGTGCCGGACATTGGCTGAAGTTTACAGACTTACAAACTGATACAGATGTCAGATTTATTTGTTCCTTTTTCAGACAACATTAATTCTGTTCAGGACCTAAAGACAATTTTAACCTAAGTCTTTACAAAAAAAAAGTGTATCTGGAGAAAATTAATCAAAGCTCATTTGTTTCTTCTGAAGATGTAAGTCTTTAAAAAAAATGTTTTTGTTTTTTTTAATCTTTATGGTCAGATATGACCTCCCCAACAGGAGCAAATATTCTGGGGTTTGTTTTCTGTGTTGGATGAATCAACATGTAGGTGATTCAGGGCAGCAGGGTGGTGCTCTATATATAAATTAAGTTGTGCACGTTCATGGTAAATCTCCATAAGGCCAGTGAATCAGAGCGACTCATTGGTCACTTTAATAGCTGGAGTCTGAATATGATCATTGTTTGTTTGTGACCTCCAGGTTCCAAAGCTCTTCTGTCTGGACTGTTTGGTAACACAACTGTGAAAGTTCTGGATTTGAAGGTGACACCTGCCGAAACCTTTCATCAGAATTCCGTTTTGTTTTTTTATGGACATCAGTGGTTGGTCAGTTGATGCAAATGATTGTTTCCAGGGAAACAACCTGAGATCAAAAGGAAGTGAGGTGCTGGGAAAACTGCTTGCACGCAACAAGACTCTGCATAGGTGGGTTATAAGTTTATCAATCAATCAATCAATCAATCGATCTTTATTTATATAGCGTTTTTTTTTAGGCCATCCTCGTGGGGGGTGGGGGGGGGGGTTGTTTGGGCAGGCCATCCTCACCAACAGTCCCAAGGAACCTAAGAGAGCTCAAAAGGAGAGGTTAGAATACAAAGATAGACATATCTTATTACTATAAGATAAGAAAGCTGGGAGAGAGAGAGGGAGAGAGAGATAAGAGATCCTGGTGCCAGTTCCCCCGGTAGTCTAGGCCTATAGCAGCATAACTATGAGCTGGTCCTAAGCCAGCCCTAACTATAAGATTTATCAAAAAGAAAAGTTTGAAGTCTATTCTTAAAAGTACCTCGTGTGTCTGCCTCCCGGACCCCGACTGGTAGACGATTCCAAAGGAGCCTGATAACTAAAGGCTCTACCTCCCATAGTACTTTTAGAGGCTATGGGCACTACGAGCAGGCCTGCATTCTGGGAATGTATTGTTCTTGTCGGATAGTACGGTACAATTAACTCTTTAAGATAGGATGGTGCCTGACCGCAGAGCAGGTGAGCCACCAGTGGTGAACCACCAGAGCTTTGTAGGTGAGCAGAAGGATTTTAAATTCTATTCTAGATTTTATAGGGAGCCAATGGAGAGAAGCCAATACAGGAGTCATGTGGTCCCTTTTCCTAGTTCTAGTCAGAACACGAGCTGTAGCGTTTTGGACTAGCTGAAGGGTCTTTAGAGATTTACCATAGCACCCTGCTAAAATAGAATTACAGTAATCCAACCTGGAGGTAACAAATGCATGAACTAATTTTTCAGCATCATTTTGTGACAGGATCTGTTTGATCTTAGAGATATTACCAAGGTGAAAATAAGCTGTCCTTGAAATTTGTTTAATGTAGGAATCAAAGGACATATCCTGATCAAACAGAACTCCTAGGTTCCTAACAGTGGTACTAGAGGCTACACTAATACTACTAAGGGCCGTCATATCGGCAGAGAAAGTCTCTCTGAGGTTCTTAGGTCCAATCACTATAACTTCAGTCTTGTCTGAGTTGAGCAGTAAGAAGTTTCTGGTCATCCAGGTCCTGATGTCCTTGAGGCAGGCTTCTAGTTTACGAAGCTGGTTGGTGTCTTCTGGCTTCATTGCTATGTAGAGCTGAGTATCGTCTGCATAGCAATGAAAGTTCATGGAGTGTTTTCTCATAATACTACCTAGAGGAAGCATATATAATGTAAATAGAATCGGACCAAGCACTGATCCTTGAGGCACTCCATGGCTAACTTTGGTGTACAAAGAGGACTCATCATGAACATGCACAAACTAAGATCTGTCTGATAAATAGGATCTAAACCACTTACAACTTAAAGCAGTCCCTGTAACTCCAAGTCATTGTTCTAGTCCCTGTAACTCCAAGCAATCGTTCTAGTCTCTGTAACATGATCTGATGGTCAATTGTGTCAAAAGCAGCACTAAGATCTAACAGGACGAGCACAGATAGAAGTCCCCTGTCTGAGGCTAACAGAAGATCATTTGTTACTCTAACTAGTGCAGTCTCAGTGCTATGGTAAGCTCTAAATCCTGACTGAAACTCCTCTAACAGACTGTTGTCATGGAGACAGTCACACAGCTGATTAGCTACCACTTTCTCTAAGATCTTGGAGATAAAAGGAAGGTTAGATATAGGTCTATAGTTAGCTAGAGTTCCTGAATCAAGAGTAGGCTTTTTAAGGAGCGGTTTAATTACAGCTACTTTAAATGACTGGGGTACATAACCTGCTGCTAAAGATGAATTGATCATATCTAGTATGGAGCTGCTAACTAGAGGAAAGACTTCCTTAAACAGCTTGGTTGGGATTGGATCTAAAAGACAGGTTGACGGTTTAGATGCAGAAATAATCGAATTTAGTTCTGCGAGGTTAATTGGAGAAAAACAGTCGAGGTTAGTATCAGAATTTGGAACCGTTTCTGCTGTATCTGAATTATAGGAGGAATCTGCACTAAGTAAAGGTAGTAAGTTGCTAATTTTGTCTCTAATGTTTAGAATTTTATCATTAAAAAAGCTGATGAAATCATTACTGCTAAGGGCTAAAGGAATAGATGAATGAACTATGACTCTCTGTCAGCCTGGCTCCAGTGCTGAAGAGGTATCTAGGGTTGTTTTTATTTTCTTCAATAAGAGACGAGTAATAGGCAGTGAGGGCCTGCCGTAGAGCTTTCATATATCTATTATGACTGTCTGGCCAAATTAAACGAGATTCTATCGTTTTGGTGGAGCGCCAAATTCTTTCAAATTTACGTGACGTTAGTTTTAGAGTACGGGTTTCTAAATTGTACCATGGAGCTGATCTGTCGTTTGATTGCCTTCTGTTTTAGGGGGGCGATTGAATCCAGAGTAACTCTCAGTGAATCCACCGCACTATCTACAAACTGATCGGGTAGTAATTTCTGTTGGGCCCCCTGCCCAACAGAAATGTAGTTTTGCTTATGTAAATTATGTAATCAGTCGAGGGTAGTAAACTGATCGTTTACTACCCTCGACTTCCACAGAGTCCATGTGCACCGCACTCCATGATTGTGTTTCCACAGAAAGCGCCGCTCCCCGTCTACGGACCGTGGCAGCAGCAGCAGCGCCACTCCTCTCTGCTCCATTTCAAACATCCATTTTTAACGGAGCCGTCTGCAGGCACCCGTCACGCTGAACAGGATGTCAGACAATGAAACACACAGAGCATCCTGTCAATTTCAAAATAAAACACAGACGTCGTACTGTATTCTCCATTAGTTTCTCAACTTTACATCAAAACAGAACAATGAACAAATCAACCTCTCAAACACAAAGAAACATGCATTTATCCTGTTCCACAAGAAGAGGCTGAAGTAACACTTCCATTGATGTATGTGCCTGTGTGCAGGCTGGTGCTGGAGTGGAACGCTCTCGGAGTTTGGGATGAAGCCTTCTCGATGTTCTGCGAGGGTTTGGCCTCCAACAGCGGGCTGACACATCTGGACCTGCGCAACAATCAGATCAACCATCAGGGAGCGTCCGAGCTGGCTCTGGCACTCAAACGCAACAACACATTGGAAGTCCTCGGTGAGTCATAAAGACATGACAAATGATTTTCTGCAGCCTGCTGAAAACTTTCTGATGTGATGTTCCAGCTTGAAGAACATTTTCTCTGCTTTTGTTATTTTCACAGATCTGAGGTGGAACAACATCGGCCTGCTGGGGGGCCGGTCTCTGCTGGAGGCTTTGCAGAAGAACAAGAGCGTCCGGCAGCTGGAGACGGCTGGGAACAACATTCCTGGTGACACATTTAGAGCACTCGGTAGGTTGATCGACAGTCAGCACTTGCGAGCACCCTCACTGGGCTCGATTACACCTCGATGGGCGATGTCACTGAGACTACATTCATGTTTTCATACAGACGAATGCTGCACCACGTTCATCATTTCTGATGACCAACAATTTTGTGCATTTAAATCTCCAACAGATTAACACCCAGCGATACCTGTTACACACGCGTATCTCCTCCACCCTCCGTTCTCTCCTTCACAAGCCTTTTCGTTCACTGTGTTCCCCTTACAGAGCAGTCCACGGGGCACAACTCAGACCGACAGTCCACCCTGAGAGAGAGCCGCAGCAGGTCCCAGGTCCTCAATAAGGAGATCCACAAACTGAAGGAGGAGAAGGGCCGACAGGTAACACTCTCCAAAACAAGAGAAACCCCTCCAGGAGAAAGAGTCAGTGTGAGAGTCATTCATACATGCCGTTAGTATGGACACAATCTCTTGTGTGCTTCAGTGTTTATGAGTTCATGCCTCTGCAGCATCCAGTCAACTCTGGCTGCTGATTGGTTGAGGCTCAGCGCATGCTGCCTGAGTCTGCTGAACTGAAGAGTTTGGACTGGAGATTTTTGTGAAGTACGCGTCAGCCATTTGTTTCCAGCTCTGCAGTTTGTGTCAGTCAGGATGAAACTGTAATAACTTCAACATAGATATCCTTAAGGGTTCTCATCGAATACATTTGAATGGCATTTGAACATTTTAAAGTTTTTCTACAACTTTAGGAGGGATGTTTTATTTTTTTAAAAACATCAAAGACCAATTTTTAAACTCATTACTGGCACATCTCCGTCATGTTTTTCCATAACGAAGTTAACACTGCTGACTAATATTTATATCCAGAGATAAATCAGTCAAACAGGTCTCAATATGTCGGACAAATCCACAAACTTTCATTTAGAGCCTGCAGGTTTTTGATTTGATGTTTGTTTGTTTTGATCGTCTCAAACCTTCTAAGTTTTACTGCAGATTAAGGATTAGGTTTTAAGATGACGTTTGTTTGTTCTTCCCCTCTCTTTAAGTTCTTAAACCTGATGGAAACCATCGACAGGCAGAGGGAGGAGATGGGACACTCCAACAGGTGAGTTGAGGTACTGCTGTGTACTCTGATTAGTTTTATTTTTCCACTGTAATAAAAAAAAAAAAAAAAAAAAAATGGAACACAAAACAGGGATACTCATTTAGGCAGCACACTTTCTAATCTGTCCGTTCAATCACTACGCCTTCCAGAAATAAATTCGGTCCCGTTTCCACGACCTCATGACTCCCTCTCTTTGTGATCAGGTCCACGTCCATTCAGATCGGCCAACTCCAGGAAGCTCTGAATGAGAGGAAGTCAGCTGTCAACTCTCTCACTGCCAAGTATGCTTTTCATTTTCACCACACAAAGAGCTGCTACTCAGCGTGCGTGTTTGTGTAGAATATCAGGGATTCTGATCGTTTCAAAAGCAACGACCTTTAAGCTGCAGCATGATGAGGGGAGGAGTGTCAGCGAGGTGAGAACAGATCAGGGCTCAGTGATAATGCTGAAGTGTGTTTGTGTTTCACAGGCTGCAGATGACGGAGGCCGCCCTCGCCCTCTCCGAGCAGAAAAACCACAACATGGGCGAGCTGCTGACTCGAGTCAAGGCTGAGAGAGAACAGGAGAGAGAGCGACGGAGCAGAGAGAGGAAGAAAGAGCAAGAGGTTTGTTCACATGAGACTGTCACACTCTGATCAGCTGTGTCGTGACGCATGCAGACGGTCGGACACTTTCTGAAGCGTCTGAAGGGAGCACCACACTGGTCGGCAGATTTCTGGATTCACATCCAGGATAGAAACTGCTCCATTGTTTGCTCAGCTTGAATATGCACTATTAAAATAAGTCAGGCTTGTTTTCAATAATCAGTGTACTGTGTGTGTGTGTGTGTGTGTGTTTCCATCCTGCAGGATAGTGTACTCCGAGAGTCCAAACTCCTGAGAGAGACCCAAAACCTGACAGAAACCAACATCCAGCTCAAGAACAAAGTAAGACTAGAAAGTTAAAAAAAATACAAGATCCCAGGATATTAAAAGAAAAAAAAGTTTTAATCACGTATGTAGTGAAACCATCAGAAGTCACAAATCCATTCATACACTGCAGACGAAGCAGGGGGAAATATTCAGGGTTAAGTGCCTTGCCCAAGGACACGTCGGCCATGTTGCTGCAGGAGTTGCACGTTTTATACTTGAGATCATTTATTTCCAGATCAGACACGGAGTGAAGAGGATGTGATGGGTGCAAGCTTTCAGAACATACCAGTGCTGAGAAGAGTTAAAAGTTTTTCAAAATAAGAGCGTATCGGAGCGGCCTCTTTAAAAAGAACGAGCGATCTGAAGATGCTTTTCATCCAGGCCGCCGCTTTCTGCTGCTTACACTTTCTACTCATTGACAACAGTTGAAAGAGACGCTGGAGCTAAGAACAAAAAAACGCTAGCTGCACACAATGATTAATGATTCTGAGTTTATAAAATATACATTTATAACTTATTTATTTGGGTTCATTTGTGGTGTATCGATGGCTGAACAAGACTGTATTTGTTCTCCTCCTTGTTACATTTAAGACGGCCTGAGACAAACAAACCCCCACAGAGCTTTTTTTTAAACGTGTGTGTGTGTGTGTCTGTGTGTGTGTGTGTGTGTGTGTGTGTGTGTGTGACAGGTGGAGGAGCTGGAGCGCAGGTGTAAGTCTCAGCAGCAGCAGATCTTCGAGGTGAAGCAGGAGCTGACCAACAGCACAGCAGAGCTCAAGCTGCGTCTCGCACAGGCAGAAGGTAACGCACGCTCACCGAACAGCACACAACATTAACAGATACAGAAAGTCCTGCTTTTTCCCTTGGAACCAATCAGAGATGTCCTGCATGTCACCTTCTCACAGACCGTCTTGAAATCGAGAAGCGAAGGTCCAAGCAGGCTCTGGACGACATGGACGCTCTCCGCCAAAAGGAGGCAAGTCCCCACGCACATGTTTTTTTTGGGATATGAGATAAAAACTTTGTAATAATCTGAAAGCAAACTATCTGAAGCAGTTCCACTGCCCGCTTCCATCGCTGATAACATCGCTGATGACCTGACAACTGCTCTCATATCTGGCAAACCCAGGGGCGTCCAAAACGGCCTTCAAAGCCCCGCCTACCTTCTCTGGTCCAATCAAATCCAGAGCATTCAGGAGCAGAATCTAAAGTTAGAAGGAGGACATTGTGGCGGCTTGAGTGTGTTAAATGCCGCAGAGGCTAAGTGAGTTGGTATCCGTGACTCGTTTCAATAAAAATTCCAAAAGTCCAGATTGTAGATTGTGCGTATATTTATTACACAAAAAAAGGGAAAAAACAAAATGTCCAATGAAAAAGACGATGAGGGATAACAAAGATGATTATGGTGAAAAATGACGAATACAACGGTCAACAGAAAATATTCCCAACCACACTCACCCCCTTTGTCTAGCCTCCCGCCACCCCAAATGCTCAGGTAAAAATAAGGTAAACCACACCCCTGCTAATTACCGGAAACAATATTAAACCCATATAAGGAGCAACATACAACAAATAATAACTAAAGTAAAAACACACATTATGGCTCCTACAGAGGACATACTGGCTGCTGCGTTGTTGTCGGAGAAGACAGCACTCACTGCTGTTTGTGCGTTGAGGAGCTGTTGACATGAGATTTATTCACTTGCGGACTATTTGTTGCATTTTTAACTTTTCTGCGTGATGAACCTAAAGTCTATAACACTGTAGGACTGTATAAAAAACATGAAGTTGACATTTCTGTGCAGGTGGAGCAAGTGAATCGACATCTGGAGGAGAGCGAGAGAACGCTGCAGGAGCGCATCTTCAAACTGGAGGGACAGCGGATCCAGTTGGAGGAGGTCAGAGTTTGCTTAAAGGACGATTATTGATGACACTTCACTTCACGCTGAGTTTTAAACACAGTTATGATTCTGTCTTCTTTGTGGCTGCCTGTCTGCCTTCAGGTGTGTGTGTCTACTGCTCCTTCTCAAAATGTTTCTGAAGCCACCTGGACGCTGATCAAAACGCGGCGGGGAAGAATGAACCGTTTAACTGAAACACAAATGTCTTGTGGTGCAGCGTTTACAATTACTGTTAGTTTTCCACCGTAACAGAATTTCAATAGAAGCTGTTGAGGTTAATCCCAAAGACTGAATGGAGTCTGTTTGTTTTGTTTTTTTAAGTCGGGGCTTATGCTTTCTCTGTAACTGTGTTACTATTCAAATCAACACGTTGGCGTCTCTCGACCTGGGGATTTCCCACGTCTTGTTTTCTTGTCACTTGTCAGGATTGATCCTGCACAGATGAACTGTGAGACTATGATGAATTAATTTGTCTCATGCTTAATTCACACATTCACAAAACTTGTGAAACATCAGCGAATCTTTCAGGATGAGCGGCGTGCGTGAAAGCAAATCGTGCACTCAAACTTTCTCCACATTTTCTCCTTCCAGCCGTCTCGTAAAATGTCATCGTAAAGATTATGAGGTAGGCGTCGGCTGGGAAGAGTCAGGAGATTTAGTGTGAGCCTCTCGTGGTGTGTGAGCCACAAACGTTTTGTCCAGCGATTGGTGGATGGACTCTCTAATCTTCTGACCAGTCAAAGAGCGTTAAAGACCCCGACGCACCGCGGAGGTCGGCGGCCACAGCTCAGCGATCGTCGCCCGAGGTTTTGCTTCTCTCTGCATTTTTAGGGCCGATTCAACATGTTGAGTCGATGTCAGCGTCGATCACTGTGATTGGCTGTTCAGTGCTTCCTGTGATCTATAGTGTGAGTCTCTGGGCTGCTTCTCAATACAGCTGCAGTTACTGATTTCCTTCCATCAACGGCTCACATTGAGCCATGATCATTACCTCCAGGCCCAAGAATATATATGCAACAGTGTTTGGGCTGTAAATGATTAGACATTAAACATAGTGAAACCTTTTAGTTTTAGTAGTCACAAGCAGTGCTGTAACGTTCACTCTGACTGTCATTGTCTGCAGGATCTGAGTAAAGCCAAAGCAGCATGTGTGACTGAGAGGGCCCAGGCAGAGGAGGAACTGGGCCGGGTGCGAGCTCAGGCGCGCCTGGAGGAGGTGAGTTAAAGAAGTCTTGACCTGTGATCAGGTCAGCAGGTGAAACATGTAGTCACTGGAGGACATTTATGTTCAGCCTGGAAACAAATTCAGGTTCATCCCAGACATCAGTGGATGAAGGGAAACCTTTGCGATGAGACACTGCAGCACTCAGTTTGAAGTTATGACTAAAAAAACCATCAGCAGCAAAAAACTGTTTCAATAATGAAAGCTTTCATGCCTGTGACTGAGAGAGAGAGAAGCAGCAAATATCCACAGTGAGTGTTTCATAAGTGAGCAGGATGGAAGTTAACAGTTTTGCTTCATTCAGTTTAAGTCAAACTGTTCGACTGTGGGGTCATCTTTTGATTGGTCCTGGGTAGTTTCAGTTCTGTCAAAGTGACTCCATTCTTGCTGTTTTTTTTTGCCCTCCCCACCGAGCAGCAGGAGCACGTCTCCTCATTGGAGGAGAAGCTTCGCTCGGTGCGCTCCTCCATGCAGGAGGTGCAGCTGCACTGCTCCCAGCAGAAACAGACCATCAGTGAGCTGCAGGCCAAGAACGGCCAGCAGAGCGTCGAGACGGACGGACTGAGGCGCAGGATCGAGGAGCTCCAGCAGGTCAGGATCAACAAGCTGCTTTATGTGTCTGCATCCTTCTCGTAGCGAGGAGCCATCTTTGTGCAGCTGCTCCAAGCGCTCCAGTAGAGAATCCTATAACCTACAGAAAGACACCGTTCACCACATGGGCGCTCTATTCTGCTCGGACAAAATGCTAGCTGGTCTTAGTGTTCTTAATCTGAGTGAATCGCTTGCTTCGTTTTGGAATAAATAGATAACTGTTGTTTTATATGGTTGTGTGGTTGCAGGAGCTGTCGGGGAAGGACCAGGAGAGGGTGGCTGAGGTGAGCCGGGTGAGGGTGGAGCTGCAGGAGCAGATTGGACATTTACAGGCAGAGAGGACCGCGCAGGGAGGACTCAAAGAGAAGATCAGCGCCCTGGAGAGAGAGATTAAAGGTGCCGCTTCACGCCGAATCACTTTCAGTCGTGCCACATCAAACGCTTCTTCACTTTTTAATAAAGAGGACTGATTTGTTCAGAACATATGATGTAGATTGTAGTTTATCCTGTCGTATCTCCCCTCACCTGTCGCTTGCTGTCCTGCAGTACTCAGCAGTAACTACCGAGAGGCGCTCCTGGACAAAGAGAGCGAGCTGTCTTCCATGCTGGAGAAGCTGCGGCTTAAAGACGCAGAGATCCAGAGGATGAGGGAGGACGAGGCCAACAGAGCCAGCTACCTGCAGAGCGCCATCCTCACCTACGTTCAGGGCTCACCTCTGGGACACTTCAGCAGCCCAAAGAAGTGAGCAGACACCTCAGCTCCTCCGCTGCTACCTCGGACCCTCGCCGTGTCTCTGCACAGGTCAGGAGCGTCCAGCACAGATTACAAATCCAAATCATCAGGACTTTAAAAGAAGAAAAGAGTGGAAAAAAATCAGGAGTGAAGAAACAGATATTTTCTGTTAGTGCTGTTTTTAAACCAAACACAATGTGCTGATAGAGGCGGGATATGAAGAGTTAGAAAAGCCTGAAATTGTCGGAGCAGGTCCCACTTTGATAGTCGACTTGGTTCACAGGAAAAAGGTAGAATAACTGCGAGTAAGACAGTCAAAATCAATCATTCTGTTTTTTCAGCGTGACTAATATCTTCACGACACAGAAATATAAATAATGCTATAAAGATCTCAAACATGAGTCAGACAGTGAGGTGTAACGTTTGTCCAACATGTTGTCGTGTTTCGCTCTTCCATTGACTGACACGACGGTAAGTAACCATTGAAACCCGTGTGGACTGTGCTGCCCCATCCTGTCACATTTTCAAGCCTTAATATTGAACATGTGTCAAACCGGACGGCTGCTTCTCTGCAGCTCACAAAATGATACCTGCTGTTTTTTAAAAACGTCTGAAGGAAGCCCGGCGTATTCAGCCATGAAACACAGGGCTGGGTTTTGACTTCACATTGTTGTACATGTGATTTATATTTGTTGAGCTATTTGTTTTGTTGTCTTATTTTTGATAAAAACTCTTTTTCTCAGTAAAGTGTTGTGAAATGTGATTCTCAGAGATCTAAATACGTCACGTGTTGGAGGAACAGCCAAAGATCCTTAATTGTCATGATGGATCACTGAATGTAGAAATACGCCAGCGTTGTCGTCTTCGTAGTGTATCGAGACTACTTTATGAAGGTCTCGTCTCAGACTGTAGAGAGCTTTCCGTTTGTTGTATTTCAAAACATACCAATTTCTTCTTTTCTTTTTTTTTTTTTAAACTGGATTGAATCTCTATACTTTTTTTTTTTATATATATGGGGGGTACCAAACAGAGTATAGGGTAACAAAATCTGTGCCTATCTAAAAGGATAAAGTTGATCTCCCAAATTTGGTTGTTACAGCAGCTCCAAAAAAACAGGAAAACAGGAAATATAAACGACATCAAAAGCAAAAAAAAAACTCTTAAAAAAACAGCTATTAGCAAATTTACATTTTATTTATAGAGCGCTTTTCAAAAACTCAAAGACACTTTACATGTTAAAAACAAATACAAGTATACAGGATAAAAAGAAAGAGCAAAAATACATACATAGTTAAATTTATATAAATGATGCGTGATACAGAGATCAGTGAGGTGACAGGTTGGAGGCCGTGCGGAACAGGTGTGTTTATAATTTGGTCTTGAAGGTGGTCGGGTCGACGGTGTCACGAATGTGTTGTGGGAGTGAGTTCCAAAGGGAGGGGGCGGCAACAGAGAAGGCTCTGTCCCCCCAGGTTCGGTGCCTGGTCCTAGGGACGGTCAGGAGGTTTGCATCGGTGGAACGGAGGGTACAGGATGAAGTGTAGGGGTGGAGCAAGTCTGTAAGGTAAGAGGGGGCCTGAATTATCAACTGAAAAAAAAAATCCAGTAGAATTAAATAAGGAGCTCACTCTGAAGACATGCGACCCCTCCCAGGAGCAGGACATCAGCGGCACTTCTCTTCCAGCGTAGCTACACGCAGCAAACCAGCCACCAAAAACTCATTAAAAGTATCAACAACAAAAAAAGGAAATATGAGGCCGACCAAACACTCCCATCTTCACCCCAATTTGTCACAATCACGCACGATTAGATGGAGAAGGAAAGGTTGAAGCTGTGTCTTCTCCTTGTTTGCTCAACTGCAAACAAGATGCACACTACAGACATCAAATGTTATTGTTTATTTTAATTTTTTTTTTTTTTTTTTTTTTATTTTTTTTTTATTTTTTCTTTAATTTTATTGAGTATTTAGCATTTTTCTGTGTATATGCAGTCATGGATGAAAGTCAGCAGGTCTAGGCTGGTCCAGGCTTTTTCCTATTTTCAACGCTGCGTTCTCCACGCTCAGGAGACACAGGCTTTCCTGGAGAGATTCGATGGCCGTCTCCATTCCTGCTTTACATTCGTCAAACTCCTTCTTGGATGTCTCCAGCTCCTCCTCCAGCTGTTTCACCCTCATCTGACCGTTTTCCTCACACTCCTTCAGTTTGGAAGCAGCGACCTGGTCTCTGAGTTTCATCACGTCTCTGAAGTCGCTGGACGCCTCGTACTGGTGAGACACGCAGGTTTCGAGAGTGAAGATTTCGCTCTTCATGTGGTTTCTGAGATCTATAACTTCTCTCTTGGAAATCTTTAACAGTTCCTTCAGCTGTTTCTCTGTTATCTGCCACTTCTCTTCGCGATCCCTCAGCTTCTGCGCCGCGTGCTCTTCTTTGAGAGTGAGCACCTCCTTGTAGCGCTCCTCCATGACGGCGAGCTTGGCTGCGTGCTCCCCTCTCAGAATGCGCAGACTGTCCTCATGAGAGGCGATCTCTCTCTCTAATTGTTTCCTGCCTTGGTCATGAAGTTCACTCATGGATTCCTGAACGCGCAGCGCGTCTTTAAGAGATGCGATCTCGCTCGCCGCTTGCTCTCTGCACTCGGTGAGTTCTCCCCTGCACACCTTTAACTCCAGCTCCAGCCTCGTCACCTTCATTCTCAACTTTTCTCTGTCGTCCCTCGCTTTCCTGCCGGTGATCTCTCCGAGGTCGGCTCCCTCTAAAGAAAGCCTTTCAGCGTTCTCTTCCATCATGAGACTTTCGTCCCTGTTGGAATCTATTTCAAGCTGTGTTTTGCCTTCATAGAGTTCCAGCTGTGCTATCCTCATCTGCCACTTCTCCTCACAATCCCTCAACCTGTCGGCGGCATTTTGCTCTGTCAGACTCACCACTTCTCTGTGGTGCTTTTCCATGTCAGAAATCTTTGTGGCGTACTCCTCTCTGAGCAGGCGCTGAGTTTCCTCCACAAGGTCCATTTGTCTCGCTGTTTCCGTGCTGTCTTTTTGAAGCTCTGAAGCGTCCCCGTCCTCGCAGTCGCTTCCCGTGTCCGAACAGCCTTTAGCCTTCACGTCTCTCAGAATGCTCAGACACACCTGGAGAGTGAAGATTTCTCTCTCCATCTGGGCTTTGCCTTCGTTGGCCTCTCTCACGATCCCTTGCATGTCCTCGGCGAGCTGTTCCACTCTCACCTGCCACCTTCCGTTGCACTCCCTCAGCTTTGTATCTGCGTTTTCCTCCAAGAGGCGGGTCGTCTCCTCGTAACGCTCTTTTGCATCATCGAGCCTTCTCGCGCACATCTCTCGCTGGAAATACAGGCTTTGCTCCAGCGTAAAGACTTGGTTCTTCATGTGGTTGTTGAGAGAATAGAGCTCTCTCTTGGCGAGCTGTAATTTTTCCTTCAGCTGCTTCACTGTCACCTGCCACACTTCCTCGCAAGCGTTCAGTTTCTGCGTGGCAGTTTCCTCCATGAGACGGAGCATCTCTTTGTGGCTTTGCTCCGCGGCGGACAGCCTCGCAGCGCTCTCCTCTCTCAGAAAGCGCAGACTTTCCTCGAGAAGGGATGGCTCTTTTCCCGTTGGTGTTTCACCTCCGTTGAGGTCCTCCTCCTCTTGTTGTTTGGCCGTACTCTTCTCCCCGCAGCTATCTTCCTTTTCAGAAAGCGTTGCAGCGTCCTCGTCTGCAAGGACGGGCGGACTGTCCTCGGAGCTCACTTCTTTCTCCATGGAAGCTCTGACTTCACACGGTGCTCCCTCCATCTGTCTCACTTTCATCTGCCACTTCTCCTCACAGTCCCTCAGTTGTTTGATAGCGTCTCCCTCTTTGACGCGGATCACCTCCTCATAGTGTTCCTTCATCACACATATGTCCTCTGCCTGAATGCGAATACTTTCCTGGAGAGTTACGATTTGTCTCTCCAGTCTGAATTTTTCTTCCCCGTCTTTGACCGTGGCTTGCTTCACCTGTTGATCCAGCTGTTTCACTTTCATCTGCCAGTCCTCAAACGTTTCCTTCAGTTTTTTGGCAGCATTGACCTCTTTGATGCTGATCACTTCCTGGAACTGATCTTTGATGGCAGAAATCCGGAGAAAATTTTCCTCGCCTTGATTATGCAGATCTTCCTCAAGAGAGACGATATGATTGACTTGCTTTCTGCGTTCATTCCTCATTTCTTTCAGCTCCTCCTTCATACGGTCACTGAGGGACTGAGCAGCTTCCAGATTTGTTTTAAGATCAGTTATTTCTTTCTGCTGTTCTTTGCTCTGCTCCTGAAAGGATTCCCTCTCCACCTGGGATTCATGCTTTAGCTTATTGATGATGGTCTTTGTGATTGCTTTGTCCTTCTCATTCTTCTCTCCGTGATTATACAGATCTTTCTCAAGAGAGGCGATTTTATTGACTTGCTTTCTCCATTCATTCTTCTTATCTTTCAGCTCCTCTTCCTTACGGTCACTGAGGGACTGAGCAGCTTCCAGATTTGTTTTAAGATCAGTTATTTCTTTCTGCTGTCCTTTGCTCTGCTCCTGAAAGGACTCCCTCTCCACCTGGAAGTCCTTCTGTAACATATCGATGATGGCCTTTGTGACTGCTTTTTCCTGCTCAGTCTCGCTCTTCAAGCTTTGCATGTCCTCAGAGTGGCTTCGCATCTGCTCAGCCAGCGTTGACTTCTCCTCCCTCAGGCTCTTGTTCTCAAGCTCAAGCTTCTTGATTGTTCTCAGACTTGAGCGATTAGCTTCATAGAACATAACCAGGAGTGGTTTGGGAGACGTTGCAATGTATTGTCCTTTTACGTAAGATTGTGCAATTTCTTCATTGGATAATGCGGAGGCATCCCACAAGCCAAAACTTGGTGATTGTCTTTTGTTTTGCTCCATTTTTTTTTATTTTTAACTCGTGTAAAGTGTGTTGATGAATGTATTCCTTGGTTCACTCAGTGTTTGTTGCTGTGTGTCAGATCAGTCGTCCAGATCAAAGGTCTAATGAGAAGTCTCTTGAGATGATTAATAAGAAAACCCTTGTGATGTCACTTGTGATGTCACAGATTTTGACCTTTCATCTTTAAATAAGCCTTAACCAATAGAGCATGTTGTTTATTTTTAAATTTTGGCCCCATTAGTTTGGAACTTGACTGTCGCTTAGCAACCGAAACATTTCCCTTAGTAAGTCACTGTGATTGGCTGTTGTGTGTAAGCAGCCCCTGATTGGTTGTTTGATTCAGACTTTATTAAAAAACAAAATCTGGCAGAAGGCGACAGGAAGTTCTAACTGAATTCAAGCAAACGTTGTCATAGCAACCTTTTAAATCCTAAACATTCTCCTCACAGGGTCCCTGTGATCGGCTAGTTATAAGAAACCTAAACTTGATTGGTTGTTTGAGTCAGACCTCATAGCTGTGTCCCATTCAAGATTCAAGACACATTCAAGACATATTCAGATGTCCCCCATCAGATGTCACAGGTCAAAAAATAAAGACATACAAAGCAGGATGCTCACAGATCAGAAACACACAAACCTAAAGAAACGTTTGAATTAAATATTAGAGACAAGTAAAGATCCAAATATCCATTCATCAATTCATGGCGACTGTTTTTCCCAATTCAGGAAAATTCAGAGATAATTTCTGTTGTAATGACGACCAACTCTGCTTCTGCACCCTGAACCTGAATGTTTAATTCTGTTTATTAAAGAATTATACAATGATAAAATACATTTTTAATCAAATATCTGAAGGTACTGTGTTTCGTTCTCCGGGTATTTCTGCCATCTATATTTTTAAATCGTTATATTGAATCCAATTATGACCCAAGTATTTGAAATTGAATTGAACTGTGAGGTCGCGGATAAAACCCAGCCCAGAGCCCAGCAACAACAGGAAGTCACTGCAACAACATTAAAACAATAGGTACATTTTCAGAATAAAATACTCGGAACAATCACCGTATGTCTCCGTTTTTGTATTTTAAATGGTTTTTGTACGATTTTAACATCTATCATATTATATTGGTTTCCTTTGTTTTGGCACCTCGGCCGTCCGTCTGATGGATGAGGGTGCACGGAGCCTTTAAGTGTAAAAGCACAAACAATGAGCCAATCTTTCATTCACAACAAACGTGCTGTACAACACTGAGGTATCTTTGATTTACAGTCGGATGAAACGTTGGTTACCAACGTGGCGTTCTTGCCCCTCTTGAGGGCGCCAAAGATCTCAGGAGGAGGGCTTGTTCTGCACAACTAAACTCTAACTAGATAGTTTCTACCAACATGTCTGTTCTAAGATTACACCAGAGAATAGACATTTAACAACAATCAAAGTGTGTGTCCGTTAGTTTACAGTCATGTCCTGAGCGGCTCAGCTTTTTCTGAGATTTCAGTAGAAAGGGCTCCAAGTAAAAATAAAATAAAAAGTCACTTTGATATAAGTCTCCAACCGTTTCAAGAACATGTTGTCTCAACACACAACAACATGACAAGACTTCAATCTGAATTAAATACCGACGTACAACAGAGCGGGGACATTTTGAAAATTAACGCAGAGATAAAACAATTTGACCAGCTGTTTTGGAATTTGCACCTTTTTGTCTTTTTTCCAGCTCTGTACATTTTTAAATAACATTACACATCTTCATTGACATTGAATAGATTAAAAAAAAAGGTTATTCTGAAATAACAGCATTTTCATGTAGAGCTACATTTTAGGTAGCTGTGGTCCGACTAAAAGATAAGCTGCATTTAATCTTACGGTCGATTCTACTCAAAAAGTTGTTCTTGAAAAATATATTCTTGTCCAGAGAAGTCATCCTTCTGTTTTTACTCACAACATTTTCTCATCTTTTGCCACTAAAAGCACAAACTTTGTAAATCAATGTTTTTGCTGAATCGATACCATCTGGACTTTTCACCCACGAGCTGTGGTTGTTTCACCACCGGGCCTTCTGATAGGACGCGGTGGGCTTTGCACGCTCAGTCCTTGTCCATGTTTTGTTCACGATGGAGCGTATTGCACAGAAGTTAAAACATTTTACCAATTGGAGGACAACTGGTGTCCTACTATCCTGAGCTGCAGTCCCTACAGAGACAGGAGTGTGTTTCAAACAGCTGCAGAAATGTGTCCTCCTTGTGAAGCTCCTGGACGAGCGTGAACTCTCAGAATCCTGTGAAGTGAGGATTTAGTGAGCACACGCTCTCCTCCTGCGCTGCTAAAATTTACATTTTATTTATAGAGCGCTTTTCAAAAACTCAAAGACACTTTACATGTTAAAAACAAATACAAGTATACAGGATAAAAAGAAAGAGCAAAAATACATACATAGTTAAATTGATATAAATGATGCGTGATACAGAGATCAGTGAGGTGACAGGTTGGAGGCCGTGCGGAACAGGTGTGTTTATAATTTGGTCTTGAAGGTGGTCGGGTCGACGGTGTCACGAATGTGTTGTGGGAGTGAGTTCCAAAGGGAGGGGGCGGCAACAGAGAAGGCTCTGTCCCCCCAGGTTCGGTGCCTGGTCCTAGGGACGGTCAGGAGGTTTGCATCGGTGGAACGGAGGGTACAGGATGGCGTGTAGGGGTGGAGCAAGTCTGTAAGGTGTTGGGTCCAGCCAGGATGGCAAAGTTCAGGCTGTGTATGTTTGGAGAACTACAACAAAAGACTCTTTATCCCAGCATGCCTTGCAGGTACTCCCAGAATGCTTTGCCACACCTAACACAGAGGTGTGAAGTCTGGGAGGTATAAAGCCGGCCATGTCTCATTGTTCTCTCTCTTTCAAACGTCGTCTGGCGACGTCCGAGGATACCCAACTCTGTTCCTGTTTCCAGCACGCTGCTCTTTGTTTAAGTTTTGGCGCGCAGCTGATCCAAGGCCTTGAAGCACACCGACGTCCTAATTTCCGAGCCTAGATCATCCACTTGAACGCATCTCAGAAGTATAGCGTTCTATTTCTCCCGTATCAAAACGGTATTGAGAGAGACTGTAAGGATTACGTCTCGTTCCGTCCTTTGAAGAAAGGACACCCACGGAGATCACCTCGCTCGACGGAGGACACGACGGCCCTGCTCAACCCCACTGGACACGCACCGCCGTCACCTTACAACTGCAGAAAGGCCGCTCCAGAACCTCTTTTCTTCCTTTCATCAACCGTGGACAAACGGTTACAAGTGAGGCTTAACTAGGTCTGGGCAGTTAGATATAGAGAGTGTGTTTAATAACTGAGTTATTATTGGGAAACGGTGATAATATTTGCTTGGTGTTTGACCACTGTGTCTTAGATTTTACCAGAGTAAAATCTCTTTTGTTCTCCTTTATTTGTGCCGCTGTGTCCCATGTGTTCATCTGTGAGCTCCCACGTCATAACCGGGTAATAGACTCACTATCAGAAAGACTAGTGTGAACGCCGTCTGATACAAATCCGGCCACTAGCTTCTGGTACGCGACGTAAACTGTGCTCTGAGTTGTGGTGAGCTCCAGTCCGAGATTGAGCTGTCGAGGTGCGTTGTTTTCTCTCGCTCTCTCGCCTTTACACACACACCTTACGGTAGACGCACACACATAGAGACCTGTGGCTTTCCAGACGCTGCAGAAACGTAGATCACGTTCTGTGTCCGCCATCACGTGACCGCGCGTGGTCGTCGCCATTTTGTCTGTCTCTGTCTGTCTGTCCCCCCCCCTTTTTCTCTCTCTCTCTCTCACTCTCTCTCTCACACACACACACACACACACACACACACACACACACACACACATGTGCCACGCTTGTTTGTTTTGTTTGTTAATTGTAGTTTGGCTTATGATGGTTATTTGTTTGATTGGGTTTCATTGATTTACTTGATGTTGCTTTGTTAAATAAATTCTATTATATCTTAAAAAGTCGTTGTTTGTGATCACTGTGAATTTGCTTTGTGACTTAGGCTGGGTGAAAGGGCTTTGTGTTCGGATTTCACACCTTCAATTAAATACAGATTATTAATTATTAATGATATTGGTATTTAATTAAATAATTTGAGACTGATATTGGTAATATTTTGGTTGTTCCCTGTTTACAGGGTGGTGCCCCGAGGTTTATTAAACGCAGTTTAATAACAATTATTGATTTAGATTAATAATTAAATAAACTTAATTATTAATTTATTTTGACAATCAAATTTTACTTCATAAAACCCAACATAACCGTTGGTCAGGTATTCGCTCCTGAAAATTCCCAACATAATGATGCATCCCGTGTGAGGCCCTTAATAAACCAGCTTTGTTACATTGTTTGTTCACAGTGATCCAAACTAAGGAAATTCTCTTTTCTTTGGGAGATTACTTTTTGTTGTTTTTAAAGCAAAGCAAACATCAAGTTGTGTGTTAGTTGTGCTGCTGCGTGTTGACGAGTGAGTAGTTTAATAATTTTTGTGTGCTTATTGTTGTTGGAGACAACAAGTTAGCCATTTGTTTAGTCAGGAGTGTAACTTTAAAATTGTTACAGAGCCAGCTGCCTGAGAGGTGTGTCTTCCCCCAATCCTCAAAAGGACTTGAGGTGTGAATGTTCGCACCTAGCTGCCAGGACAGACTGCACTGATCCGGTTTAGAACCGTAGGTCAGAATTGCCTCCTGCTGACTTTTTATCTTGCAGCTTCACAAACAGTAATCCACTAAGGTATTCTGTTTTACCACATCAACATTAACATTAACATGGGTACCAAAACTTCTTGTGAGCCAGGAGCTAAGACTCCTTTTGGATCAGACCACCACACATCACCAAAAGAAACTGTTGCTGGTCTGACGCAGCTCTCCTTAGAGGGGATTGCCAACCTGATCAGCTATTTCATTAGCATTTGTAAGGACACCTTGAGAAAGGTAGGTGACCAGGCCAACCCCCGAGCCAAGATCACCCCCAACAAAGACAGAATGTCTGCGAAAGACATTCAGCAGTCAGGGACCAAGGCCCCCTGTGGATCACACAATCCACCCCCTCAGGTTGGAGTTGCAGGTTTAAACCACGTCCCTTTAAAGGTCAACAGTCTGAACTCCTCCACCCTCAGCACAGGCGAAGATAAATTAAATGAGTCGGTTGAGTATATAACTCATCGAACAGGGAAACCACAGTACACATCTTCGAATGTTCTCGGCCAACTTCTCCTCCCTTTTCAGCGCAAATCATATTTGCAGCAAAAGAGACACCAGGCACAGCTCGCCCAGGTGCAAGAAGATAACCAGATCCTAAAGGACGGCTTCAAAAGGATGCAGGACCGACTTAAGACCTTGCAAGTCGAATGCAAGGCCCTGCAGGAGGAGAATAAAATACTGCAAGAAAGCTGCAGGTTAGCCAGACGAATGAAAGAAAGTGTCATGGTACCCGGAATTCAGGAGGAGCAGGTACGCACCGCAGCCCCCACGCCAGCTGAGGAAGCCCTACACAAGGGATGGGATACTGAACCAGATCCCTGGAGGAAGGAGACAGACATGTTGGACGACCAGAGGACTTATGAGTCTTCAGACGACTCGGGCAACTCCCACCAGGCTGTTACTCATGGTTTACGGACCAGACAGAGTGTCAGCGCCTCAGTGGAGACACTCCAGCCAGAGGTCCAATCCCTGCCGAAAGAGAACAAATCTCTTTGTCAGCACCGACAAACTGCCAAGCAGAAGGTGTTAGACACGTTTGAATTAATTCAGGGAGCCACGTCGTCAGGATACGACTCTGATCGTGCACCAAGCCCCTTAAAAAATCAAACGCCCCTGCTGAAAAAGCTCAGTAGAAAACCGAGCAGCCAGGTTAGTCTAATGACTAAACAAAGTCTTGTTCCCCCTGTCAATCCTGAACAGAAAGATTTTGACTGTAGAGCCCCTCCCTTTGACAAAACGCTCCGGTATATTGACAGCTGCCACACCTTTTCACACCTTCACAGGTTTGAATCACCCCATGGGAAGGGGGGTGACATCTCAGCCCCCTCAGGCAGAGATTACAGCAGGCCCTCTCCTACTACCTGCAGGTTCCCACACATACACCCTGAGCGTCACAAAGGTGACGTAGCACTTGAAGGCAACAAATTGCCTCGTGCTATGAAGCAGTCCAAGAGACCACGTCACCGGCAGAGAAGACGACAGAGCCAGGGGGGTGAAGGGTTGAGCCAGCCGTAGGGTAGGTTCCAGCCTGAGGAGTCAATCACTGACAGACCTGAACAGAACTCTCGGGATGACCGAAGCCTAAGACAGAAGGGTAGGTATAACCAGAGTTCCCAAGAGGAACTCTCGGGATGGCCGAAGCCTAAGTCAGAAGGGTAGGTATAACCAGAGTTCCCAAGAGCTTCATAAGGAAGCAGGTCTCGGCAGTGAAATGACTAGCACAATTCCGAGGGGGGTGATAGATGGGGTAAGACAGTGTCAGGCCTCCAGCCCTTACAAAGAACCAGGTTCTGACTCCACATTGGGGAGGCGGGAGTAGCTCCCATTTCAAAATCCAGTCACTCTACTCACGCTTTTGTTGTTGTTGTTTTTGTTTTGTTTTGTGGCCTCACACCCATAGTGAGACTCTACATGTACATGTACATTACGCACTGACATGCCACAAACACACACAGGCTTTCTCCTGCCCAGTCAAGGAGTTAGCCCACACATCTACACATGAAACTCTTCTCTTTCTCTCTTCCTCTTGTTTGTTTGTTTCATGTGTTTTGTCCAAGAATGCACCTTGAGCAGCAATGCTTCGCTAATGTCTGATTATGTTTTGATGTTTAGCGTTAGACATAGTTAGACAGTCTGCCCAGACTTTGCCTCAATGTCTGCCCAGACCAAATGCCTCTTGAATTTATGGACTGTTTGCCAAATTAACTTTTGTACAAGTATCTCCAAAGCACGTGGACTGGTGGCCCATAGTGCCCTGAAGACCATGACCTGCATCCCGCTCTTCAGGCCAGGGGGGATGTTGGGTCCAGCCAGGATGGCAAAGTTCAGGCTGTGTATGTTTGGAGAACTACAACAAAAGACTCTTTATCCCAGCATGCCTTGCAGGTACTCCCAGAATGCTTTGCCACACCTAACACAGAGGTGTGAAGTCTGGGAGGTATAAAGCCGGCCATGTCTCATTGTTCTCTCTCTTTCAAACGTCGTCTGGCGACGTCCGAGGATACCCAACTTTGTTCCTGTTTCCAGCACGCTGCTCTTTGTTTAAGTTTTGGCGCGCAGCTGATCCAAGGCCTTGAAGCACACCGACGTCCTAATTTCCGAGCCTAGATCATCCACTTGAACGCATCTCAGAAGTATAGCGTTCTATTTCTCCCGTATCAAAACGGTATTGAGAGAGACTGTAAGGATTACGTCTCGTTCCGTCCTTTGAAGAAAGGACACCCACGGAGATCACCTCGCTCGACGGAGGACACGACGGCCCTGCTCAACCCCACTGGACACGCACCGCCGTCACCTTACAACTGCAGAAAGGCCGCTCCAGAACCTCTTTTCTTCCTTTCATCAACCGTGGACAAACGGTTACAAGTGAGGCTTAACTAGGTCTGGGCAGTTAGATATAGAGAGTGTGTTTAATAACTGAGTTATTATTGGGAAACGGTGATAATATTTGCTTGGTGTTTGACCACTGTGTCTTAGATTTTACCAGAGTAAAATCTCTTTTGTTCTCCTTTATTTGTGCCGCTGTGTCCCATGTGTTCATCTGTGAGCTCCCACGTCATAACCGGGTAATAGACTCACTATCAGAAAGACTAGTGTGAACGCCGTCTGATACAAATCCGGCCACTAGCTTCTGGTACGCGACGTAAACTGTGCTCTGAGTTGTGGTGAGCTCCAGTCCGAGATTGAGCTGTCGAGGTGCGTTGTTTTCTCTCGCTCTCTCGCCTTTACACACACACCTTACGGTAGACGCACACACATAGAGACCTGTGGCTTTCCAGACGCTGCAGAAACGTAGATCACGTTCTGTGTCCGCCATCACGTGACCGCGCGTGGTCGTCGCCATTTTGTCTGTCTCTGTCTGTCTGTCCCCCCCCCTTTTTCTCTCTCTCTCTCTCACTCTCTCTCTCTCACACACACACACACACACACACACACACACACACACACACACGTGCCACGCTTGTTTGTTTTGTTTGTTAATTGTAGTTTGGCTTATGATGGTTATTTGTTTGATTGGGTTTCATTGATTTACTTGATGTTGCTTTGTTAAATAAATTCTATTATATCTTAAAAAGTCGTTGTTTGTGATCACTGTGAATTTGCTTTGTGACTTAGGCTGGGTGAAAGGGCTTTGTGTTCGGATTTCACACCTTCAATTAAATACAGATTATTAATTATTAATGATATTGGTATTTAATTAAATAATTTGAGACTGATATTGGTAATATTTTGGTTGTTCCCTGTTTACAGGGTGGTGCCCCGAGGTTTATTAAACGCAGTTTAATAACAATTATTGATTTAGATTAATAATTAAATAAACTTAATTATTAATTTATTTTGACAATCAAATTTTACTTCATAAAACCCAACATAACAGTTGGTCAGGTATTCGCTCCTGAAAATTCCCAACAAAGGTAAGAGGGGGCCTGAATTATCAACTGAAAAAAAAAATCCAGTAGAATTAAATAAGGAGCTCACTCTGAAGACATGCGACCCCTCCCAGGAGCAGGACATCAGCGGCACTTCTCTTCCAGCGTGGCCACACGCAGCAAACCAGCCACCAAAAACTCATTAAAAGTATCAACAACAAAAAAAGGAAATATGAGGCCGACCAAACACTCCCATCTTCACCCCAATTTGTCACAATCACGCACGATTAGATGGAGAAGGAAAGGTTGAAGCTGTGTCTTCTCCTTGTTTGCTCAACTCCAAACAAGATGCACACTACAGACATCAAATGTTATTGTTTATTTTAATTTTATTTTTTTAATTTTTTTAATTTTTTTATTTTTATTTTATTGAGTATTTAGCATTTTTCTGTGTATATGCAGTCATGGATGAAAGTCAGCAGGTCTAGGCTGGTCCAGGCTTTTTCCTATTTTCAACGCTGCGTTCTCCACGCTCAGGAGACACAGGCTTTCCTGGAGAGATTCGATGGCCGTCTCCATTCCTGCTTTACATTCGTCAAACTCCTTCTTGGATGTCTCCAGCTCCTCCTCCAGCTGTTTCACCCTCATCTGACCGTTTTCCTCACACTCCTTCAGTTTGGAAGCAGCGACCTGGTCTCTGAGTTTCATCACGTCTCTGAAGTCGCTGGACGCCTCGTACTGGTGAGACACGCAGGTTTCGAGAGTGAAGATTTCGCTCTTCATGTGGTTTCTGAGATCTATAACTTCTCTCTTGGAAATCTTTAACAGTTCCTTCAGCTGTTTCTCTGTTATCTGCCACTTCTCTTCGCGATCCCTCAGCTTCTGCGCCGCGTGCTCTTCTTTGAGAGTGAGCACCTCCTTGTAGCGCTCCTCCATGACGGCGAGCTTGGCTGCGTGCTCCCCTCTCAGAATGCGCAGACTGTCCTCATGAGAGGCGATCTCTCTCTCTAATTGTTTCCTGCCTTGGTCATGAAGTTCACTCATGGATTCCTGAACGCGCAGCGTGTCTTTAAGAGATGCGATCTCGCTCGCCGCTTGCTCTCTGCACTCGGTGAGTTCTCCCCTGCACACCTTTAACTCCAGCTCCAGCCTCGTCACCTTCATTCTCAACTTTTCTCTGTCGTCCCTCGCTTTCCTGCCGGTGATCTCTCCGAGGTCGGCTCCCTCTAAAGAAAGCCTTTCAGCGTTCTCTTCCATCATGAGACTTTCGTCCCTGTTGGAATCTATTTCAAGCTGTGTTTTGCCTTCATAGAGTTCCAGCTGTGCTATCCTCATCTGCCACTTCTCCTCACAATCCCTCAACCTGTCGGCGGCATTTTGCTCTGTCAGACTCATCACTTCTCTGTGGTGCTTTTCCATGTCAGAAATCTTTGTGGCGTACTCCTCTCTGAGCAGGCGCTGAGTTTCCTCCACAAGGTCCATTTGTCTCGTTATTTCCGTGCTGTCTTTTTGAAGCTCTGAAGCGTCCCCGTCCTCGCAGTCGCTTCCCGTGTCCGAACAGCCTTTAGCCTTCACGTCTCTCAGAATGCTCAGACACACCTGGAGAGTGAAGATTTCTCTCTCCATCTGGGCTTTGCCTTCGTTGGCCTCTCTCACGATCCCTTGCATGTCCTCGGCGAGCTGTTCCACTCTCACCTGCCACCTTCCGTTGCACTCCCTCAGCTTTGTATCTGCGTTTTCCTCCAAGAGGCGGGTCGTCTCCTCGTAACGCTCTTTTGCATCATCGAGCCTTCTCGCGCACATCTCTCGCTGGAAATACAGGCTTTGCTCCAGCGTAAAGACTTGGTTCTTCATGTGGTTGTTGAGAGAATAGAGCTCTCTCTTGGCGAGCTGTAATTTTTCCTTCAGCTGCTTCACTGTCACCTGCCACACTTCCTCGCACGCGTTCAGTTTCTGCGTGGCAGTTTCCTCCATGAGACGGAGCATCTCTTTGTGGCTTTGCTCCGCGGCGGACAGCCTCGCAGCGCTCTCCTCTCTCAGAAAGCGCAGACTTTCCTCGAGAAGGGATGGCTCTTTTCCCGTTGGTGTTTCACCTCCGTTGAGGTCCTCCTCCTCTTGTTGTTTGGCCGTACTCTTCTCCCCGCAGCTATCTTCCTTTTCAGAAAGCGTTGCAGCGTCCTCGTCTGCAAGGACGGGCGGACTGTCCTCGGAGCTCACTTCTTTCTCCATGGAAGCTCTGACTTCACACGGTGCTCCCTCCATCTGTCTCACTTTCATCTGCCACTTCTCCTCACAGTCCCTCAGTTGTTTGATAGCGTCTCCCTCTTTGACGCGGATCACCTCCTCATAGTGTTCCTTCATCACACATATGTCCTCTGCCTGAATGCGAATACTTTCCTGGAGAGTTACGATTTGTCTCTCCAGTCTGAATTTTTCTTCCCCGTCTTTGACCTTGGCTTGCTTCACCTGTTGATCCAGCTGTTTCACTTTCATCTGCCACTCCTCAAACGTTTCCTTCAGTTTTTTGGCAGCATTGACCTCTTTGATGCTGATCACTTCCTGGAACTGATCTTTGATGGCAGAAATCCGGAGAAAATTTTCCTCGCCTTGATTATGCAGATCTTCCTCAAGAGAGACGATATGATTGACTTGCTTTCTGCGTTCATTCCTCATTTCTTTCAGCTCCTCCTTCATACGGTCACTGAGGGACTGAGCAGCTTCCAGATTTGTTTTAAGATCAGTTATTTCTTTCTGCTGTTCTTTGCTCTGCTCCTGAAAGGATTCCCTCTCCACCTGGGATTCATGCTTTAGCTTATTGATGATGGTCTTTGTGATTGCTTTGTCCTTCTCATTCTTCTCTCCGTGATTATACAGATCTTTCTCAAGAGAGGCGATTTTATTGACTTGCTTTCTCCATTCATTCTTCTTATCTTTCAGCTCCTCTTCCTTACGGTCACTGAGGGACTGAGCAGCTTCCAGATTTGTTTTAAGCTCAGTTATTTCTTTCTGCTGTCCTTTGCTCTGCTCCTGAAAGGATTCCCTCTCCACCTGGAAGTCCTTCTGTAACATATCGATGATGGCCTTTGTGACTGCTTTTTCCTGCTCAGTCTCGCTCTTCAAGCTTTGCATGTCCTCAGAGTGGCTTCGCATCTGCTCAGCCAGCGTTGACTTCTCCTCCCTCAGGCTCTTGTTCTCAAGCTCAAGCTTCTTGATTGTTCTCAGACTTGAGCGATTAGCTTCATAGAACATAACCAGGAGTGGTTTGGGAGACGTTGCAATGTATTGTCCTTTTACGTAAGATTGTGCAATTTCTTCATTGGATAATGCGGAGGCATCCCACAAGCCAAAACTTGGTGATTGTCTTTTGTTTTGCTCCATTTTTTTTTTTTTTAAACTCGTGTAAAGTGTGTTGATGAATGTATTCCTTGGTTCACTCAGTGTTTGTTGCTGTGTGTCAGATCAGTCGTCCAGATCAAAGGTCTAATGAGAAGTCTCTTGAGATGATTAATAAGAAAACCCTTGTGATGTCACTTGTGATGTCACAGATTTTGACCTTTCATCTTTAAATAAGCCTTAACCAATAGAGCATGTTGTTTATTTTTAAATTTTGGCCCCATTAGTTTGGAACTTGACTGTCGCTTAGCAACCGAAACATTTCCCTTAGTAAGTCACTGTGATTGGCTGTTGTGTGTAAGCAGCCCCTGATTGGTTGTTTGATTCAGACTTTATTAAAAAACAAAATCTGGCAGAAGGCGACAGGAAGTTCTAACTGAATTCAAGCAAACGTTGTCATAGCAACCTTTTAAATCCTAAACATTCTCCTCACAGGGTCCCTGTGATCGGCTAGTTATAAGAAACCTAAACTTGATTGGTTGTTTGAGTCAGACCTCATAGCTGTGTCCCATTCAAGATTCAAGACACATTCAAGACATATTCAGATGTCCCCCATCAGATGTCACAGGTCAAAAAATAAAGACATACAAAGCAGGATGCTCACAGATCAGAAACACACAAACCTAAAGAAACGTTTGAATTAAATATTAGAGACAAGTAAAGATCCAAATATCCATTCATCAATTCATGGCGACTGTTTTTCCCAATTCAGGAAAATTCAGAGATAATTTCTGTTGTAATGACGACCAACTCTGCTTCTGCACCCTGAACCTGAATGTTTAATTCTGTTTATTAAAGAATTATACAATGATAAAATACATTTTTAATCAAATATCTGAAGGTACTGTGTTTCGTTCTCCGGGTATTTCTGCCATCTATATTTTTAAATCGTTATATTGAATCCAATTATGACCCAAGTATTTGAAATTGAATTGAACTGTGAGGTCGCGGATAAAACCCAGCCCAGAGCCCAGCAACAACAGGAAGTCACTGCAACAACATTAAAACAATAGGTACATTTTCAGAATAAAATACTCGGAACAATCACCGTATGTCTCCGTTTTTGTATTTTAAATGGTTTTTGTACGATTTTAACATCTATCATATTATATTGGTTTCCTTTGTTTTGGCACCTCGGCCGTCCGTCTGATGGATGAGGGTGCACGGAGCCTTTAAGTGTAAAAGCACAAACAATGAGCCAATCTTTCATTCACAACAAACGTGCTGTACAACACTGAGGTATCTTTGATTTACAGTCGGATGAAACGTTGGTTACCAACGTGGCGTTCTTGCCCCTCTTGAGGGCGCCAAAGATCTCAGGAGGAGGGCTTGTTCTGCACAACTAAACTCTAACTAGATAGTTTCTACCAACATGTCTGTTCTAAGATTACACCAGAGAATAGACATTTAACAACAATCAACGAGTGTCCGTTAGTTTACAGTCATGTCCTGAGCGGCTCAGCTTTTTCTGAGATTTCAGTAGAAAGGGCTCCAAGTAAAAATTAAAAAAAAAGTCACTTTGATATAAGTCTCCAACCGTTTCAAGAACATGTTGTCTCAACACACAACAACATGACAAGACTTCAATCTGAATTAAATACCGACGTACAACAGAGCGGGGACATTTTGAAAATTAACGCAGAGATAAAACAATTTGACCAGCTGTTTTGGAATTTGCACCTTTTTGTCTTTTTTCCAGCTCTGTACATTTTTAAATAACATTACACATCTTCATTGACATTGAATAGATTAAAAAAAAAGGTTATTCTGAAATAACAGCATTTTCATGTAGAGCTACATTTTAGGTAGCTGTGGTCCGACTAAAAGATAAGCTGCATTTAATCTTACGGTCGATTCTACTCAAAAAGTTGTTCTTGAAAAATATATTCTTGTCCAGAGAAGTCATCCTTCTGTTTTTACTCACAACATTTTCTCATCTTTTGCCACTAAAAGCACAAACTTTGTAAATCAATGTTTTTGCTGAATCGATACCATCTGGACTTTTCACCCACGAGCTGTGGTTGTTTCACCACCGGGCCTTCTGGATAGGACGCGGTGGGCTTTGCACGCTCAGTCCTTGTCCATGTTTTGTTCACGATGGAGCGTATTGCACAGAAGTTAAAACATTTTACCAATTGGAGGACAACTGGTGTCCTACTATCCTGAGCTGCAGTCCCTACAGAGACAGGAGTGTGTTTCAAACAGCTGCAGAAATGTGTCCTCCTTGTGAAGCTCCTGGACGAGCGTGAACTCTCAGAATCCTGTGAAGTGAGGATTTAGTGAGCACACGCTCTCCTCCTGCGCTGCTAAAATTTACATTTTATTTATAGAGCGCTTTTCAAAAACTCAAAGACACTTTACATGTTAAAAACAAATACAAGTATACAGGATAAAAAGAAAGAGCAAAAATACATACATAGTTAAATTGATATAAATGATGCGTGATACAGAGATCAGTGAGGTGACAGGTTGGAGGCCGTGCGGAACAGGTGTGTTTATAATTTGGTCTTGAAGGTGGTCGGGTCGACGGTGTCACGAATGTGTTGTGGGAGTGAGTTCCAAAGGGAGGGGGCGGCAACAGAGAAGGCTCTGTCCCCCCAGGTTCGGTGCCTGGTCCTAGGGACGGTCAGGAGGTTTGCATCGGTGGAACGGAGGGTACAGGATGGCGTGTAGGGGTGGAGCAAGTCTGTAAGGTGTTGGGTCCAGCCAGGATGGCAAAGTTCAGGCTGTGTATGTTTGGAGAACTACAACAAAAGACTCTTTATCCCAGCATGCCTTGCAGGTACTCCCAGAATGCTTTGCCACACCTAACACAGAGGTGTGAAGTCTGGGAGGTATAAAGCCGGCCATGTCTCATTGTTGTCTCTCTTTCAAACGTCGTCTGGCGACGTCCGAGGATACCCAACTCTGTTCCTGTTTCCAGCACGCTGCTCTTTGTTTAAGTTTTGGCACGCAGCTGATCCAAGGCCTTGAAGCACACCGACGTCCTAATTTCCGAGCCTAGATCATCCACTTGAACGCATCTCAGAAGTATAGCGTTCTATTTCTCCCGTATCAAAACGGTATTGAGAGAGACTGTAAGGATTACGTCTCGTTCCGTCCTTTGAAGAAAGGACACCCACGGAGATCACCTCGCTCGACGGAGGACACGACGGCCCTGCTCAACCCCACTGGACACGCACCGCCGTCACCTTACAACTGCAGAAAGGCCGCTCCAGAACCTCTTTTCTTCCTTTCATCAACCGTGGACAAACGGTTACAAGTGAGGCTTAACTAGGTCTGGGCAGTTAGATATAGAGAGTGTGTTTAATAACTGAGTTATTATTGGGAAACGGTGATAATATTTGCTTGGTGTTTGACCGATGTGTCTTAGATTTTACCAGAGTAAAATCTCTTTTGTTCTCCTTTATTTGTGCCGCTGTGTCCCATGTGTTCATCTGTGAGCTCCCACGTCATAACCGGGTAATAGACTCACTATCAGAAAGACTAGTGTGAACGCCGTCTGATACAAATCCGGCCACTAGCTTCTGGTACGCGACGTAAACTGTGCTCTGAGTTGTGGTGAGCTCCAGTCCGAGATTGAGCTGTCGAGGTGCGTTGTTTTCTCTCGCTCTCTCGCCTTTACACACACACCTTTCGGTAAACACACACACATAGAGACCTGTGGCTTTCCAGACGCTGCAGAAACGTAGATCACGTTCTGTGTCCGCCATCACGTGACCGCGCGTGGTCGTCGCCATTTTGTCTGTCTCTGTCTGTCTGTCCCCCCCCCCTTTTTCTCTCTCTCTCTCTCACTCTCTCTCTCACACACACACACACACACACACACACACACACACACACACACACACACACACACACATGTGCCACGCTTGTTTGTTTTGTTTGTTAATTGTAGTTTGGCTTATGATGGTTATTTGTTTGATTGGGTTTCATTGATTTACTTGATGTTGCTTTGTTAAATAAATTCTATTATATCTTAAAAAGTCGTTGTTTGTGATCACTGTGAATTTGCTTTGTGACTTAGGCTGGGTGAAAGGGCTTTGTGTTCGGATTTCACACCTTCAATTAAATACAGATTATTAATTATTAATGATATTGGTATTTAATTAAATAATTTGAGACTGATATTGGTAATATTTTGGTTGTTCCCTGTTTACAGGGTGGTGCCCCGAGGTTTATTAAACGCAGTTTAATAACAATTATTGATTTAGATTAATAATTAAATAAACTTAATTATTAATTTATTTTGACAATCAAATTTTACTTCATAAAACCCAACATAACAGTTGGTCAGGTATTCGCTCCTGAAAATTCCCAACAAAGGTAAGAGGGGGCCTGAATTATCAACTGAAAAAAAAAATCCAGTAGAATTAAATAAGGAGCTCACTCTGAAGACATGCGACCCCTCCCAGGAGCAGGACATCAGCGGCACTTCTCTTCCAGCGTAGCTACACGCAGCAAACCAGCCACCAAAAACTCATTAAAAGTATCAACAACAAAAAAAAAAAGGAAATATGAGGCCGACCAAACACTCCCATCTTCACCCCAATTTGTCACAATCACGCACGATTAGATGGAGAAGGAAAGGTTGAAGCTGTGTCTTCTCCTTGTTTGCTCAACTCCAAACAAGATGCACACTACAGACATCAAATGTTATTGTTTATTTTAATTTTATTTTTTTTATTTTTTTATTTTTTTATTTTTTATTTTATTGAGTATTTAGCATTTTTCTGTGTATATGCAGTCATGGATGAAAGTCAGCAGGTCTAGGCTGGTCCAGGCTTTTTCCTATTTTCAACGCTGCGTTCTCCACGCTCAGGAGACACAGGCTTTCCTGGAGAGATTCGATGGCCGTCTCCATTCCTGCTTTACATTCGTCAAACTCCTTCTTGGATGTCTCCAGCTCCTCCTCCAGCTGTTTCACCCTCATCTGACCGTTTTCCTCACACTCCTTCAGTTTGGAAGCAGCGACCTGGTCTCTGAGTTTCATCACGTCTCTGAAGTCGCTGGACGCCTCGTACTGGTGAGACACGCAGGTTTCGAGAGTGAAGATTTCGCTCTTCATGTGGTTTCTGAGATCTATAACTTCTCTCTTGGAAATCTTTAACAGTTCCTTCAGCTGTTTCTCTGTTATCTGCCACTTCTCTTCGCGATCCCTCAGCTTCTGCGCCGCGTGCTCTTCTTTGAGAGTGAGCACCTCCTTGTAGCGCTCCTCCATGACGGCGAGCTTGGCTGCGTGCTCCCCTCTCAGAATGCGCAGACTGTCCTCATGAGAGGCGATCTCTCTCTCTAATTGTTTCCTGCCTTGGTCATGAAGTTCACTCATGGATTCCTGAACGCGCAGCGCGTCTTTAAGAGATGCGATCTCGCTCGCCGCTTGCTCTCTGCACTCGGTGAGTTCTCCCCTGCACACCTTTAACTCCAGCTCCAGCCTCGTCACCTTCATTCTCCACTTTTCTCTGTCGTCCCTCGCTTTCCTGCCGGTGATCTCTCCGAGGTCGGCTCCCTCTAAAGAAAGCCTTTCAGCGTTCTCTTCCATCATGAGACTTTCGTCCCTGTTGGAATCTATTTCAAGCTGTGTTTTGCCTTCATAGAGTTCCAGCTGTGCTATCCTCATCTGCCACTTCTCCTCACAATCCCTCAACCTGTCGGCGGCATTTTGCTCTGTCAGACTCACCACTTCTCTGTGGTGCTTTTCCATGTCAGAAATCTTTGTGGCGTACTCCTCTCTGAGCAGGCGCTGAGTTTCCTCCACAAGGTCCATTTGTCTCGTTATTTCCGTGCTGTCTTTTTGAAGCTCTGAAGCGTCCCCGTCCTCGCAGTCGCTTCCCGTGTCCGAACAGCCTTTAGCCTTCACGTCTCTCAGAATGCTCAGACACACCTGGAGAGTGAAGATTTCTCTCTCCATCTGGGCTTTGCCTTCGTTGGCCTCTCTCACGATCCCTTGCATGTCCTCGGCGAGCTGTTCCACTCTCACCTGCCACCTTCCGTTGCACTCCCTCAGCTTTGTATCTGCGTTTTCCTCCAAGAGGCGGGTCGTCTCCTCGTAGCGCTCTTTTGCATCATCGAGCCTTCTCGCGCACATCTCTCGCTGGAAATACAGGCTTTGCTCCAGCGTAAAGACTTGGTTCTTCATGTGGTTGTTGAGAGAATAGAGCTCTCTCTTGGCGAGCTGTAATTTTTCCTTCAGCTGCTTCACTGTCACCTGCCACACTTCCTCGCACGCGTTCAGTTTCTGCGTGGCAGTTTCCTCCATGAGACGGAGCATCTCTTTGTGGCTTTGCTCCGCAGCGGACAGCCTCGCAGCGCTCTCCTCTCTCAGAAAGCGCAGACTTTCCTCGAGAAGGGATGGCTCTTTTCCCGTTGGTGTTTCACCTCCGTTGAGGTCCTCCTCCTCTTGTTGTTTGGCCGTACTCTTCTCCCCGCAGCTATCTTCCTTTTCAGAAAGCGTTGCAGCGTCCTCGTCTGCAAGGATGGGCGGACTGTCCTCGGAGCTCACTTCTTTCTCCATGGAAGCTCTGACTTCACACGGTGCTCCCTCCAGCTGTCTCACTTTCATCTGCCACTTCTCCTCACAGTCCCTCAGTTGTTTGATAGCGTCTCCCTCTTTGACGCGGATCACCTCCTCATAGTGTTCCTTCATCACACATATGTCCTCTGCCTGAATGCGAATACTTTCCTCGAGAGTTACGATTTGTCTCTCCAGTCTGAATTTTTCTTCCCCGTCTTTGACCGTGGCTTGCTTCACCTGTTGATCCAGCTGTTTCACTTTCATCTGCCACTCCTCAAACGTTTCCTTCAGTTTTTTGGCAGCATTGACCTCTTTGATGCTGATCACTTCCTGGAACTGATCTTTGATGGCAGAAATCCGGAGAAAATGTTCCTCGCCTTGATTATGCAGATCTTCCTCAAGAGAGACGATATGATTGACTTGCTTTCTGCGTTCATTCCTCATTTCTTTCAGCTCCTCCTTCATACGGTCACTGAGGGACTGAGCAGCTTCCAGATTTGTTTTAAGATCAGTTATTTCTTTCTGCTGTCCTTTGCTCTGCTCCTGAAAGGATTCCCTCTCCACCTGGGATTCATGCTTTAGCTTATTGATGATGGTCTTTGTGATTGCTTTGTCCTTCTCATTCTTCTCTCCGTGATTATACAGATCTTTCTCAAGAGAGGCGATTTTATTGACTTGCTTTCTCCATTCATTCTTCTTATCTTTCAGCTCCTCTTCCTTACGGTCACTGAGGGACTGAGCAGCTTCCAGATTTGTTTTAAGATCAGTTATTTCTTTCTGCTGTCCTTTGCTCTGCTCCTGAAAGGATTCCCTCTCCACCTGGAAGTCCTTCTGTAACATATCGATGATGGCCTTTGTGACTGCTTTTTCCTGCTCAGTCTCGCTCTTCAAGCTTTGCATGTCCTCAGAGTGGCTTCGCATCTGCTCAGCCAGCGTTGACTTCTCCTCCCTCAGGCTCTTGTTCTCAAGCTCAAGCTTCTTGATTGTTCTCAGACTTGAGCGATTAGCTTCATAGAACATAACCAGGAGTGGTTTGGGAGACGTTGCAATGTATTGTCCTTTTACGTAAGATTGTGCAATTTCTTCATTGGATAATGCGGAGGCATCCCACAAGCCAAAACTTGGTGATTGTCTTTTGTTTTGCTCCATTTTTTTTTTTTTTAACTCGTGTAAAGTGTGTTGATGAATGTATTCCTTGGTTCACTCAGTGTTTGTTGCTGTGTGTCAGATCAGTCGTCCAGATCAAAGGTCTAATGAGAAGTCTCTTGAGATGATTAATAAGAAAACCCTTGTGATGTCACTTGTGATGTCACAGATTTTGACCTTTCATCTTTAAATAAGCCTTAACCAATAGAGCATGTTGTTTATTTTTAAATTTTGGCCCCATTAGTTTGGAACTTGACTGTCGCTTAGCAACCGAAACATTTCCCTTAGTAAGTCACTGTGATTGGCTGTTGTGTGTAAGCAGCCCCTGATTGGTTGTTTGATTCAGACTTTATTAAAAAACAAAATCTGGCAGAAGGCGACAGGAAGTTCTAACTGAATTCAAGCAAACGTTGTCATAGCAACCTTTTAAATCCTAAACATTCTCCTCACAGGGTCCCTGTGATCGGCTAGTTATAAGAAACCTAAACTTGATTGGTTGTTTGAGTCAGACCTCATAGCTGTGTCCCATTCAAGATTCAAGACACATTCAAGACATATTCAGATGTCCCCCATCAGATGTCACAGGTCAAAAAATAAAGACATACAAAGCAGGATGCTCACAGATCAGAAACACACAAACCTAAAGAAACGTTTGAATTAAATATTAGAGACAAGTAAAGATCCAAATATCCATTCATCAATTCATGGCGACTGTTTTTCCCAATTCAGGAAAATTCAGAGATAATTTCTGTTGTAATGACGACCAACTCTGCTTCTGCACCCTGAACCTGAATGTTTAATTCTGTTTATTAAAGAATTATACAATGATAAAATACATTTTTAATCAAATATCTGAAGGTACTGTGTTTCGTTCTCCGGGTATTTCTGCCATCTATATTTTTAAATCGTTATATTGAATCCAATTATGACCCAAGTATTTGAAATTGAATTGAACTGTGAGGTCGCGGATAAAACCCAGCCCAGAGCCCAGCAACAACAGGAAGTCACTGCAACAACATTAAAACAATAGGTGCATTTTCAGAATAAAATACTCGGAACAATCACCGTATGTCTCCGTTTTTGTATTTTAAATGGTTTTTGTACGATTTTAACATCTATCATATTATATTGGTTTCCTTTGTTTTGGCACCTCGGCCGTCCGTCTGATGGATGAGGGTGCACGGAGCCTTTAAGTGTAAAAGCACAAACAATGAGCCAATCTTTCATTCACAACAAACGTGCTGTACAACACTGAGGTATCTTTGATTTACAGTCGGATGAAACGTTGGTTACCAACGTGGCGTTCTTGCCCCTCTTGAGGGCGCCAAAGATCTCAGGAGGAGGGCTTGTTCTGCACAACTAAACTCTAACTAGATAGTTTCTACCAACATGTCTGTTCTAAGATTACACCAGAGAATAGACATTTAACAACAATCAACGAGTGTCCGTTAGTTTACAGTCATGTCCTGAGCGGCTCAGCTTTTTCTGAGATTTCAGTAGAAAGGGCTCCAAGTAAAAATAAAAAAAAAAGTCACTTTGATATAAGTCTCCAACCGTTTCAAGAACATGTTGTCTCAACACACAACAACATGACAAGACTTCAATCTGAATTAAATACCGACGTACAACAGAGCGGGGACATTTTGAAAATTAACGCAGAGATAAAACAATTTGACCAGCTGTTTTGGAATTTGCACCTTTTTGTCTTTTTTCCAGCTCTGTACATTTTTAAATAACATTACACATCTTCATTGACATTGAATAGATTAAAAAAAAAGGTTATTCTGAAATAACAGCATTTTCATGTAGAGCTACATTTTAGGTAGCTGTGGTCCGACTAAAAGATAAGCTGCATTTAATCTTACGGTCGATTCTACTCAAAAAGTTGTTCTTGAAAAATATATTCTTGTCCAGAGAAGTCATCCTTCTGTTTTTACTCACAACATTTTCTCATCTTTTGCCACTAAAAGCACAAACTTTGTAAATCAATGTTTTTGCTGAATCGATACCATCTGGACTTTTCACCCACGAGCTGTGGTTGTTTCACCACCGGGCCTTCTGGATAGGACGCGGTGGGCTTTGCACGCTCAGTCCTTGTCCATGTTTTGTTCACGATGGAGCGTATTGCACAGAAGTTAAAACATTTTACCAATTGGAGGACAACTGGTGTCCTACTATCCTGAGCTGCAGTCCCTACAGAGACAGGAGTGTGTTTCAAACAGCTGCAGAAATGTGTCCTCCTTGTGAAGCTCCTGGACGAGCGTGAACTCTCAGAATCCTGTGAAGTGAGGATTTAGTGAGCACACGCTCTCCTCCTGCGCTGCTAAAATTTACATTTTATTTATAGAGCGCTTTTCAAAAACTCAAAGACACTTTACATGTTAAAAACAAATACAAGTATACAGGATAAAAAGAAAGAGCAAAAATACATACATAGTTAAATTGATATAAATGATGCGTGATACAGAGATCAGTGAGGTGACAGGTTGGAGGCCGTGCGGAACAGGTGTGTTTATAATTTGGTCTTGAAGGTGGTCGGGTCGACGGTGTCACGAATGTGTTGTGGGAGTGAGTTCCAAAGGGAGGGGGCGGCAACAGAGAAGGCTCTGTCCCCCCAGGTTCGGTGCCTGGTCCTAGGGACGGTCAGGAGGTTTGCATCGGTGGAACGGAGGGTACAGGATGGCGTGTAGGGGTGGAGCAAGTCTGTAAGGTGTTGGGTCCAGCCAGGATGGCAAAGTTCAGGCTGTGTATGTTTGGAGAACTACAACAAAAGACTCTTTATCCCAGCATGCCTTGCAGGTACTCCCAGAATGCTTTGCCACACCTAACACAGAGGTGTGAAGTCTGGGAGGTATAAAGCCGGCCATGTCTCATTGTTGTCTCTCTTTCAAACGTCGTCTGGCGACGTCCGAGGATACCCAACTCTGTTCCTGTTTCCAGCACGCTGCTCTTTGTTTAAGTTTTGGCGCGCAGCTGATCCAAGGCCTTGAAGCACACCGACGTCCTAATTTCCGAGCCTAGATCATCCACTTGAACGCATCTCAGAAGTATAGCGTTCTATTTCTCCGTATCAAAACGGTATTGAGAGAGACTGTAAGGATTACGTCTCGTTCCGTCCTTTGAAGAAAGGACACCCACGGAGATCACCTCGCTCGACGGAGGACACGACGGCCCTGCTCAACCCCACTGGACACGCACCGCCGTCACCTTACAACTGCAGAAAGGCCGCTCCAGAACCTCTTTTCTTCCTTTCATCAACCGTGGACAAACGGTTACAAGTGAGGCTTAACTAGGTCTGGGCAGTTAGATATAGAGAGTGTGTTTAATAACTGAGTTATTATTGGGAAACGGTGATAATATTTGCTTGGTGTTTGACCGATGTGTCTTAGATTTTACCAGAGTAAAATCTCTTTTGTTCTCCTTTATTTGTGCCGCTGTGTCCCATGTGTTCATCTGTGAGCTCCCACGTCATAACCGGGTAATAGACTCACTATCAGAAAGACTAGTGTGAACGCCGTCTGATACAAATCCGGCCACTAGCTTCTGGTACGCGACGTAAACTGTGCTCTGAGTTGTGGTGAGCTCCAGTCCGAGATTGAGCTGTCGAGGTGCGTTGTTTTCTCTCGCTCTCTCGCCTTTACACACACACCTTTCGGTAAACGCACACACATAGAGACCTGTGGCTTTCCAGACGCTGCAGAAACGTAGATCACGTTCTGTGTCCGCCATCACGTGACCGCGCGTGGTCGTCGCCATTTTGTCTGTCTCTGTCTGTCTGTCCCCCCCCCTTTTTCTCTCTCTCTCTCTCACTCTCTCTCTCACACACACACACACACACACACACACACACACACACACACACACACATGTGCCACGCTTGTTTGTTTTGTTTGTTAATTGTAGTTTGGCTTATGATGGTTATTTGTTTGATTGGGTTTCATTGATTTACTTGATGTTGCTTTGTTAAATAAATTCTATTATATCTTAAAAAGTCGTTGTTTGTGATCACTGTGAATTTGCTTTGTGACTTAGGCTGGGTGAAAGGGCTTTGTGTTCGGATTTCACACCTTCAATTAAATACAGATTATTAATTATTAATGATATTGGTATTTAATTAAATAATTTGAGACTGATATTGGTAATATTTTGGTTGTTCCCTGTTTACAGGGTGGTGCCCCGAGGTTTATTAAACGCAGTTTAATAACAATTATTGATTTAGATTAATAATTAAATAAACTTAATTATTAATTTATTTTGACAATCAAATTTTACTTCATAAAACCCAACATAACAGTTGGTCAGGTATTCGCTCCTGAAAATTCCCAACAAAGGTAAGAGGGGGCCTGAATTATCAACTGAAAAAAAAAATCCAGTAGAATTAAATAAGGAGCTCACCCTGAAGACATGCGACCCCTCCCAGGAGCAGGACATCAGCGGCACTTCTCTTCCAGCGTGGCCACACGCAGCAAACCAGCCACCAAAAACTCATTAAAAGTATCAACAACAAAAAAAGGAAATATGAGGCCGACCAAACACTCCCATCTTCACCCCAATTTGTCACAATCACGCACGATTAGATGGAGAAGGAAAGGTTGAAGCTGTGTCTTCTCCTTGTTTGCTCAACTCCAAACAAGATGCACACTACAGACATCAAATGTTATTGTTTATTTTAATTTTATTTTTTTATTTTTTTTATTTTTTTATTTTTATTTTATTGAGTATTTAGCATTTTTCTGTGTATATGCAGTCATGGATGAAAGTCAGCAGGTCTAGGCTGGTCCAGGCTTTTTCCTATTTTCAACGCTGCGTTCTCCACGCTCAGGAGACACAGGCTTTCCTGGAGAGATTCGATGGCCGTCTCCATTCCTGCTTTACATTCGTCAAACTCCTTCTTGGATGTCTCCAGCTCCTCCTCCAGCTGTTTCACCCTCATCTGACCGTTTTCCTCACACTCCTTCAGTTTGGAAGCAGCGACCTGGTCTCTGAGTTTCATCACGTCTCTGAAGTCGCTGGACGCCTCGTACTGGTGAGACACGCAGGTTTCGAGAGTGAAGATTTCGCTCTTCATGTGGTTTCTGAGATCTATAACTTCTCTCTTGGAAATCTTTAACAGTTCCTTCAGCTGTTTCTCTGTTATCTGCCACTTCTCTTCGCGATCCCTCAGCTTCTGCGCCGCGTGCTCTTCTTTGAGAGTGAGCACCTCCTTGTAGCGCTCCTCCATGACGGCGAGCTTGGCTGCGTGCTCCCCTCTCAGAATGCGCAGACTGTCCTCATGAGAGGCGATCTCTCTCTCTAATTGTTTCCTGCCTTGGTCATGAAGTTCACTCATGGATTCCTGAACGCGCAGCGCGTCTTTAAGAGATGCGATCTCGCTCGCCGCTTGCTCTCTGCACTCGGTGAGTTCTCCCCTGCACACCTTTAACTCCAGCTCCAGCCTCGTCACCTTCATTCTCCACTTTTCTCTGTCGTCCCTCGCTTTCCTGCCGGTGATCTCTCCGAGGTCGGCTCCCTCTAAAGAAAGCCTTTCAGCGTTCTCTTCCATCATGAGACTTTCGTCCCTGTTGGAATCTATTTCAAGCTGTGTTTTGCCTTCATAGAGTTCCAGCTGTGCTATCCTCATCTGCCACTTCTCCTCACAATCCCTCAACCTGTCGGCGGCATTTTGCTCTGTCAGACTCATCACTTCTCTGTGGTGCTTTTCCATGTCAGAAATCTTTGTGGCGTACTCCTCTCTGAGCAGGCGCTGAGTTTCCTCCACAAGGTCCATTTGTCTCGTTATTTCCGTGCTGTCTTTTTGAAGCTCTGAAGCGTCCCCGTCCTCGCAGTCGCTTCCCGTGTCCGAACAGCCTTTAGCCTTCACGTCTCTCAGAATGCTCAGACACACCTGGAGAGTGAAGATTTCTCTCTCCATCTGGGCTTTGCCTTCGTTGGCCTCTCTCACGATCCCTTGCATGTCCTCGGCGAGCTGTTCCACTCTCACCTGCCACCTTCCGTTGCACTCCCTCAGCTTTGTATCTGCGTTTTCCTCCAAGAGGCGGGTCGTCTCCTCGTAGCGCTCTTTTGCATCATCGAGCCTTCTCGCGCACATCTCTCGCTGGAAATACAGGCTTTGCTCCAGCGTAAAGACTTGGTTCTTCATGTGGTTGTTGAGAGAATAGAGCTCTCTCTTGGCGAGCTGTAATTTTTCCTTCAGCTGCTTCACTGTCACCTGCCACACTTCCTCGCACGCGTTCAGTTTCTGCGTGGCAGTTTCCTCCATGAGACGGAGCATCTCTTTGTGGCTTTGCTCCGCAGCGGACAGCCTCGCAGCGCTCTCCTCTCTCAGAAAGCGCAGACTTTCCTCGAGAAGGGATGGCTCTTTTCCCGTTGGTGTTTCACCTCCGTTGAGGTCCTCCTCCTCTTGTTGTTTGGCCGTACTCTTCTCCCCGCAGCTATCTTCCTTTTCAGAAAGCGTTGCAGCGTCCTCGTCTGCAAGGATGGGCGGACTGTCCTCGGAGCTCACTTCTTTCTCCATGGAAGCTCTGACTTCACACGGTGCTCCCTCCAGCTGTCTCACTTTCATCTGCCACTTCTCCTCACAGTCCCTCAGTTGTTTGATAGCGTCTCCCTCTTTGACGCGGATCACCTCCTCATAGTGTTCCTTCATCACACATATGTCCTCTGCCTGAATGCGAATACTTTCCTGGAGAGTTACGATTTGTCTCTCCAGTCTGAATTTTTCTTCCCCGTCTTTGACCGTGGCTTGCTTCACCTGTTGATCCAGCTGTTTCACTTTCATCTGCCACTCCTCAAACGTTTCCTTCAGTTTTTTGGCAGCATTGACCTCTTTGATGCTGATCACTTCCTGGAACTGATCTTTGATGGCAGAAATCCGGAGAAAATGTTCCTCGCCTTGATTATGCAGATCTTCCTCAAGAGAGACGATATGATTGACTTGCTTTCTGCGTTCATTCCTCATTTCTTTCAGCTCCTCCTTCATACGGTCACTGAGGGACTGAGCAGCTTCCAGATTTGTTTTAAGATCAGTTATTTCTTTCTGCTGTTCTTTGCTCTGCTCCTGAAAGGATTCCCTCTCCACCTGGGATTCATGCTTTAGCTTATTGATGGTCTTTGTGATTGCTTTGTCCTTCTCATTCTTCTCTCCGTGATTATACAGATCTTTCTCAAGAGAGGCGATTTTATTGACTTGCTTTCTCCATTCATTCTTCTTATCTTTCAGCTCCTCTTCCTTACGGTCACTGAGGGACTGAGCAGCTTCCAGATTTGTTTTAAGCTCAGTTATTTCTTTCTGCTGTCCTTTGCTCTGCTCCTGAAAGGATTCCCTCTCCACCTGGAAGTCCTTCTGTAACATATCGATGATGGCCTTTGTGACTGCTTTTTCCTGCTCAGTCTCGCTCTTCAAGCTTTGCATGTCCTCAGAGTGGCTTCGCATCTGCTCAGCCAGCGTTGACTTCTCCTCCCTCAGGCTCTTGTTCTCAAGCTCAAGCTTCTTGATTGTTCTCAGACTTGAGCGATTAGCTTCATAGAACATAACCAGGAGTGGTTTGGGAGACGTTGCAATGTATTGTCCTTTTACGTAAGATTGTGCAATTTCTTCATTGGATAATGCGGAGGCATCCCACAAGCCAAAACTTGGTGATTGTCTTTTGTTTTGCTCCATTTTTTTTTTTTTTTAACTCGTGTAAAGTGTGTTGATGAATGTATTCCTTGGTTCACTCAGTGTTTGTTGCTGTGTGTCAGATCAGTCGTCCAGATCAAAGGTCTAATGAGAAGTCTCTTGAGATGATTAATAAGAAAACCCTTGTGATGTCACTTGTGATGTCACAGATTTTGACCTTTCATCTTTAAATAAGCCTTAACCAATAGAGCATGTTGTTTATTTTTAAATTTTGGCCCCATTAGTTTGGAACTTGACTGTCGCTTAGCAACCGAAACATTTCCCTTAGTAAGTCACTGTGATTGGCTGTTGTGTGTAAGCAGCCCCTGATTGGTTGTTTGATTCAGACTTTATTAAAAAACAAAATCTGGCAGAAGGCGACAGGAAGTTCTAACTGAATTCAAGCAAACGTTGTCATAGCAACCTTTTAAATCCTAAACATTCTCCTCACAGGGTCCCTGTGATCGGCTAGTTATAAGAAACCTAAACTTGATTGGTTGTTTGAGTCAGACCTCATAGCTGTGTCCCATTCAAGATTCAAGACACATTCAAGACATATTCAGATGTCCCCCATCAGATGTCACAGGTCAAAAAATAAAGACATACAAAGCAGGATGCTCACAGATCAGAAACACACAAACCTAAAGAAACGTTTGAATTAAATATTAGAGACAAGTAAAGATCCAAATATCCATTCATCAATTCATGGCGACTGTTTTTCCCAATTCAGGAAAATTCAGAGATAATTTCTGTTGTAATGACGACCAACTCTGCTTCTGCACCCTGAACCTGAATGTTTAATTCTGTTTATTAAAGAATTATACAATGATAAAATACATTTTTAATCAAATATCTGAAGGTACTGTGTTTCGTTCTCCGGGTATTTCTGCCATCTATATTTTTAAATCGTTATATTGAATCCAATTATGACCCAAGTATTTGAAATTGAATTGAACTGTGAGGTCGCGGATAAAACCCAGCCCAGAGCCCAGCAACAACAGGAAGTCACTGCAACAACATTAAAACAATAGGTACATTTTCAGAATAAAATACTCGGAACAATCACCGTATGTCTCCGTTTTTGTATTTTAAATGGTTTTTGTACGATTTTAACATCTATCATATTATATTGGTTTCCTTTGTTTTGGCACCTCGGCCGTCCGTCTGATGGATGAGGGTGCACGGAGCCTTTAAGTGTAAAAGCACAAACAATGAGCCAATCTTTCATTCACAACAAACGTGCTGTACAACACTGAGGTATCTTTGATTTACAGTCGGATGAAACGTTGGTTACCAACGTGGCGTTCTTGCCCCTCTTGAGGGCGCCAAAGATCTCAGGAGGAGGGCTTGTTCTGCACAACTAAACTCTAACTAGATAGTTTCTACCAACATGTCTGTTCTAAGATTACACCAGAGAATAGACATTTAACAACAATCAACGAGTGTCCGTTAGTTTACAGTCATGTCCTGAGCGGCTCAGCTTTTTCTGAGATTTCAGTAGAAAGGGCTCCAAGTAAAAATAAAAAAAAAAGTCACTTTGATATAAGTCTCCAACCGTTTCAAGAACATGTTGTCTCAACACACAACAACATGACAAGACTTCAATCTGAATTAAATACCGACGTACAACAGAGCGGGGACATTTAGAAAATTAACGCAGAGATAAAACAATTTGACCAGCTGTTTTGGAATTTGCACCTTTTTGTCTTTTTTCCAGCTCTGTACATTTTTAAATAACATTACACATCATCATTGACATTGAATAGATAAAAAAAAAAGGTTATTCTGAAATAACAGCATTTTCATGTAGAGCTACATTTTAGGTAGCTGTGGTCCGACTAAAAGATAAGCTGCATTTAATCTTACGGTCGATTCTACTCAAAAAGTTGTTCTTGAAAAATATATTCTTGTCCAGAGAAGTCATCCTTCTGTTTTTACTCACAACATTTTCTCATCTTTTGCCACTAAAAGCACAAACTTTGTAAATCAATGTTTTTGCTGAATCGATACCATCTGGACTTTTCACCCACGAGCTGTGGTTGTTTCACCACCGGGCCTTCTGGATAGGACGCGGTGGGCTTTGCACGCTCAGTCCTTGTCCATGTTTTGTTCACGATGGAGCGTATTGCACAGAAGTTAAAACATTTTACCAATTGGAGGACAACTGGTGTCCTACTATCCTGAGCTGCAGTCCCTACAGAGACAGGAGTGTGTTTCAAACAGCTGCAGAAATGTGTCGTCCTTGTGAAGCTCCTGGACGAGCGTGAACTCTCAGAATCCTGTGAAGTGAGGATTTAGTGAGCACACGCTCTCCTCCTGCGCTGCTAAAATTTACATTTTATTTATAGAGCGCTTTTCAAAAACTCAAAGACACTTTACATGTTAAAAACAAATACAAGTATACAGGATAAAAAGAAAGAGCAAAAATACATACATAGTTAAATTGATATAAATGATGCGTGATACAGAGATCAGTGAGGTGACAGGTTGGAGGCCGTGCGGAACAGGTGTGTTTATAATTTGGTCTTGAAGGTGGTCGGGTCGACGGTGTCACGAATGTGTTGTGGGAGTGAGTTCCAAAGGGAGGGGGCGGCAACAGAGAAGGCTCTGTCCCCCCAGGTTCGGTGCCTGGTCCTAGGGACGGTCAGGAGGTTTGCATCGGTGGAACGGAGGGTACAGGATGGCGTGTAGGGGTGGAGCAAGTCTGTAAGATGTTGGGTCCAGCCAGGATGGCAAAGTTCAGGCTGTGTATGTTTGGAGAACTACAACAAAAGACTCTTTATCCCAGCATGCCTTGCAGGTACTCCCAGAATGCTTTGCCACACCTAACACAGAGGTGTGAAGTCTGGGAGGTATAAAGCCGGCCATGTCTCATTGTTGTCTCTCTTTCAAACGTCGTCTGGCGACGTCCGAGGATACCCAACTCTGTTCCTGTTTCCAGCACGCTGCTCTTTGTTTAAGTTTTGGCGCGCAGCTGATCCAAGGCCTTGAAGCACACCGACGTCCTAATTTCCGAGCCTAGATCATCCACTTGAACGCATCTCAGAAGTATAGCGTTCTATTTCTCCCGTATCAAAACGGTATTGAGAGAGACTGTAAGGATTACGTCTCGTTCCGTCCTTTGAAGAAAGGACACCCACGGAGATCACCTCGCTCGACGGAGGACACGACGGCCCTGCTCAACCCCACTGGACACGCACCGCCGTCACCTTACAACTGCAGAAAGGCCGCTCCAGAACCTCTTTTCTTCCTTTCATCAACCGTGGACAAACGGTTACAAGTGAGGCTTAACTAGGTCTGGGCAGTTAGATATAGAGAGTGTGTTTAATAACTGAGTTATTATTGGGAAACGGTGATAATATTTGCTTGGTGTTTGACCACTGTGTCTTAGATTTTACCAGAGTAAAATCTCTTTTGTTCTCCTTATTTGTGCCGCTGTGTCCCATGTGTTCATCTGTGAGCTCCCACGTCATAACCGGGTAATAGACTCACTATCAGAAAGACTAGTGTGAACGCCGTCTGATACAAATCCGGCCACTAGCTTCTGGTACGCGACGTAAACTGTGCTCTGAGTTGTGGTGAGCTCCAGTCCGAGATTGAGCTGTCGAGGTGCGTTGTTTTCTCTCGCTCTCTCGCCTTTACACACACACCTTTCGGTAAACGCACACACATAGAGACCTGTGGCTTTCCAGACGCTGCAGAAACGTAGATCACGTTCTGTGTCCGCCATCACGTGACCGCGCGTGGTCGTCGCCATTTTGTCTGTCTCTGTCTGTCTGTCCCCCCCCCTTTTTCTCTCTCTCTCTCTCACTCTCTTTCTCACACACACACACACACACACACACACACACACACACACACACACACACACACACACACACATGTGCCACGCTTGTTTGTTTTGTTTGTTAATTGTAGTTTGGCTTATGATGGTTATTTGTTTGATTGGGTTTCATTGATTTACTTGATGTTGCTTTGTTAAATTTCTATTATATCCTAAAAAGTCGTTGTTTGTGATCACTGTGAATTTGCTTTGTGACTTAGGCTGGGTGAAAGGGCTTTGTGTTCGGATTTCACACCTTCAATTAAATACAGATTATTAATTATTAATGATATTGGTATTTAATTAAATAATTTGAGACTGATATTGGTAATATTTTGGTTGTTCCCTGTTTACAGGGTGGTGCCCCGAGGTTTATTAAACGCAGTTTAATAACAATTATTGATTTAGATTAATAATTAAATAAACTTAATTATTAATTTATTTTGACAATCAAATTTTACTTCATAAAACCCAACATAACCGTTGGTCAGGTATTCGCTCCTGAAAATTCCCAACATAATGATGCATCCCGTGTGAGGCCCTTAATAAACCAGCTTTGTTACATTGTTTGTTCACAGTGATCCAAACTAAGGAAATTCTCTTTTCTTTGGGAGATTACTTTTTGTTGTTTTTAAAGCAAAGCAAACATCAAGTTGTGTGTTAGTTGTGCTGCTGCGTGTTGACGAGTGAGTAGTTTAATAATTTTTGTGTGCTTATTGTTGTTGGAGACAACAAGTTAGCCATTTGTTTAGTCAGGAGTGTAACTTTAAAATTGTTACAGAGCCAGCTGCCTGAGAGGTGTGTCTTCCCCCAATCCTCAAAAGGACTTGAGGTGTGAATGTTCGCACCTAGCTGCCAGGACAGACTGCACTGATCCGGTTTAGAACCGTAGGTCAGAATTGCCTCCTGCTGACTTTTTATCTTGCAGCTTCACAAACAGTAATCCACTAAGGTATTCTGTTTTACCACATCAACATTAACATTAACATGGGTACCAAAACTTCTTGTGAGCCAGGAGCTAAGACTCCTTTTGGATCAGACCACCACACATCACCAAAAGAAACTGTTGCTGGTCTGACGCAGCTCTCCTTAGAGGGGATTGCCAACCTGATCAGCTATTTCATTAGCATTTGTAAGGACACCTTGAGAAAGGTAGGTGACCAGGCCAACCCCCGAGCCAAGATCACCCCCAACAAAGACAGAATGTCTGCGAAAGACATTCAGCAGTCAGGGACCAAGGCCCCCTGTGGATCACACAATCCCACCCCCTCAGGTTGGAGTTGCAGGTTTAAACCACGTCCCTTTAAAGGTCAACAGTCTGAACTCCTCCACCCTCAGCACAGGCGAAGATAAATTAAATGAGTCGGTTGAGTATATAACTCATCGAACAGGGAAACCACAGTACACATCTTCGAATGTTCTCGGCCAACTTCTCCTCCCTTTTCAGCGCAAATCATATTTGCAGCAAAAGAGACACCAGGCACAGCTCGCCCAGGTGCAAGAAGATAACCAGATCCTAAAGGACGGCTTCAAAAGGATGCAGGACCGACTTAAGACCTTGCAAGTCGAATGCAAGGCCCTGCAGGAGGAGAATAAAATACTGCAAGAAAGCTGCAGGTTAGCCAGACGAATGAAAGAAAGTGTCATGGTACCCGGAATTCAGGAGGAGCAGGTACGCACCGCAGCCCCCACGCCAGCTGAGGAAGCCCTACACAAGGGATGGGATACTGAACCAGATCCCTGGAGGAAGGAGACAGACATGTTGGACGACCAGAGGACTTATGAGTCTTCAGACGACTCGGGCAACTCCCACCAGGCTGTTACTCATGGTTTACGGACCAGACAGAGTGTCAGCGCCTCAGTGGAGACACTCCAGCCAGAGGTCCAATCCCTGCCGAAAGAGAACAAATCTCTTTGTCAGCACCGACAAACTGCCAAGCAGAAGGTGTTAGACACGTTTGAATTAATTCAGGGAGCCACGTCGTCAGGATACGACTCTGATCGTGCACCAAGCCCCTTAAAAAATCAAACGCCCCTGCTGAAAAAGCTCAGTAGAAAACCGAGCAGCCAGGTTAGTCTAATGACTAAACAAAGTCTTGTTCCCCCTGTCAATCCTGAACAGAAAGATTTTGACTGTAGAGCCCCTCCCTTTGACAAAACGCTCCGGTATATTGACAGCTGCCACACCTTTTCACACCTTCACAGGTTTGAATCACCCCATGGGAAGGGGGGTGACATCTCAGCCCCCTCAGGCAGAGATTACAGCAGGCCCTCTCCTACTACCTGCAGGTTCCCACACATACACCCTGAGCGTCACAAAGGTGACGTAGCACTTGAAGGCAACAAATTGCCTCGTGCTATGAAGCAGTCCAAGAGACCACGTCACCGGCAGAGAAGACGACAGAGCCAGGGGGGTGAAGGGTTGAGCCAGCCGTAGGGTAGGTTCCAGCCTGAGGAGTCAATCACTGACAGACCTGAACAGAACTCTCGGGATGACCGAAGCCTAAGACAGAAGGGTAGGTATAACCAGAGTTCCCAAGAGGAACTCTCGGGATGGCCGAAGCCTAAGTCAGAAGGGTAGGTATAACCAGAGTTCCCAAGAGCTTCATAAGGAAGCAGGTCTCGGCAGTGAAATGACTAGCACAATTCCGAGGGGGGTGATAGATGGGGTAAGACAGTGTCAGGCCTCCAGCCCTTACAAAGAACCAGGTTCTGACTCCACATTGGGGAGGCGGGAGTAGCTCCCATTTCAAAATCCAGTCACTCTACTCACGCTTTTGTTGTTGTTGTTTTTGTTTTGTTTTGTGGCCTCACACCCATAGTGAGACTCTACATGTACATGTACATTACGCACTGACATGCCACAAACACACACAGGCTTTCTCCTGCCCAGTCAAGGAGTTAGCCCACACATCTACACATGAAACTCTTCTCTTTCTCTCTTCCTCTTGTTTGTTTGTTTCATGTGTTTTGTCCAAGAATGCACCTTGAGCAGCAATGCTTCGCTAATGTCTGATTATGTTTTGATGTTTAGCGTTAGACATAGTTAGACAGTCTGCCCAGACTTTGCCTCAATGTCTGCCCAGACCAAATGCCTCTTGAATTTATGGACTGTTTGCCAAATTAACTTTTGTACAAGTATCTCCAAAGCACGTGGACTGGTGGCCCATAGTGCCCTGAAGACCATGACCTGCATCCCGCTCTTCAGGCCAGGGGGGATGTTGGGTCCAGCCAGGATGGCAAAGTTCAGGCTGTGTATGTTTGGAGAACTACAACAAAAGACTCTTTATCCCAGCATGCCTTGCAGGTACTCCCAGAATGCTTTGCCACACCTAACACAGAGGTGTGAAGTCTGGGAGGTATAAAGCCGGCCATGTCTCATTGTTCTCTCTCTTTCAAACGTCGTCTGGCGACGTCCGAGGATACCCAACTCTGTTCCTGTTTCCAGCACGCTGCTCTTTGTTTAAGTTTTGGCGCGCAGCTGATCCAAGGCCTTGAAGCACACCGACGTCCTAATTTCCGAGCCTAGATCATCCACTTGAACGCATCTCAGAAGTATAGCGTTCTATTTCTCCCGTATCAAAACGGTATTGAGAGAGACTGTAAGGATTACGTCTCGTTCCGTCCTTTGAAGAAAGGACACCCACGGAGATCACCTCGCTCGACGGAGGACACGACGGCCCTGCTCAACCCCACTGGACACGCACCGCCGTCACCTTACAACTGCAGAAAGGCCGCTCCAGAACCTCTTTTCTTCCTTTCATCAACCGTGGACAAACGGTTACAAGTGAGGCTTAACTAGGTCTGGGCAGTTAGATATAGAGAGTGTGTTTAATAACTGAGTTATTATTGGGAAACGGTGATAATATTTGCTTGGTGTTTGACCGATGTGTCTTAGATTTTACCAGAGTAAAATCTCTTTTGTTCTCCTTTATTTGTGCCGATGTGTCCCATGTGTTCATCTGTGAGCTCCCACGTCATAACCGGGTAATAGACTCACTATCAGAAAGACTAGTGTGAACGCCGTCTGATACAAATCCGGCCACTAGCTTCTGGTACGCGACGTAAACTGTGCTCTGAGTTGTGGTGAGCTCCAGTCCGAGATTGAGCTGTCGAGGTGCGTTGTTTTCTCTCGCTCTCTCGCCTTTACACACACACCTTTCAGTAAACGCACACACATAGAGACCTGTGGCTTTCCAGACGCTGCTGAAACATAGATCACGTTCTGTGTCCGCCATCACGTGACCGCGCGTGGTCGTCGCCATTTTGTCTGTCTTTGTCTGTCTGTCCCCCCCCCTTTTTCTCTCTCTCTCTCTCACTCTCTCTCTCACACACACACACACACACACACACACACACACACACACACACACACACACACACACACACACACACACACACACACATGTGCCACGCTTGTTTGTTTTGTTTGTTAATTGTAGTTTGGCTTATGATGGTTATTTGTTTGATTGGGTTTCATTGATTTACTTGATGTTGCTTTGTTAAATAAATTCTATTATATCTTAAAAAGTCGTTGTTTGTGATCACTGTGAATTTGCTTTGTGACTTAGGCTGGGTGAAAGGGCTTTGTGTTCGGATTTCACACCTTCAATTAAATACAGATTATTAATTATTAATGATATTGGTATTTAATTAAATAATTTGAGACTGATATTGGTAATATTTTGGTTGTTCCCTGTTTACAGGGTGGTGCCCCGAGGTTTATTAAACGCAGTTTAATAACAATTATTGATTTAGATTAATAATTAAATAAACTTAATTATTAATTTATTTTGACAATCAAATTTTACTTCATAAAACCCAACATAACCGTTGGTCAGGTATTCGCTCCTGAAAATTCCCAACATAATGATGCATCCCGTGTGAGGCCCTTAATAAACCAGCTTTGTTACATTGTTTGTTCACAGTGATCCAAACTAAGGAAATTCTCTTTTCTTTGGGAGATTACTTTTTGTTGTTTTTAAAGCAAAGCAAACATCAAGTTGTGTGTTAGTTGTGCTGCTGCGTGTTGACGAGTGAGTAGTTTAATCATTTTTGTGTGCTTATTGTTGTTGGAGACAACAAGTTAGCCATTTGTTTAGTCAGGAGTGTAACTTTAAAATTGTTACAGAGCCAGCTGCCTGAGAGGTGTGTCTTCCCCCAATCCTCAAAAGGACTTGAGGTGTGAATGTTCGCACCTAGCTGCCAGGACAGACTGCACTGATCCGGTTTAGAACCGTAGGTCAGAATTGCCTCCTGCTGACTTTTTATCTTGCAGCTTCACAAACAGTAATCCACTAAGGTATTCTGTTTTACCACATCAACATTAACATTAACATGGGTACCAAAACTTCTTGTGAGCCAGGAGCTAAGACTCCTTTTGGATCAGACCACCACACATCACCAAAAGAAACTGTTGCTGGTCTGACGCAGCTCTCCTTAGAGGGGATTGCCAACCTGATCAGCTATTTCATTAGCATTTGTAAGGACACCTTGAGAAAGGTAGGTGACCAGGCCAACCCCCGAGCCAAGATCACCCCCAACAAAGACAGAATGTCTGCGAAAGACATTCAGCAGTCAGGGACCAAGGCCCCCTGTGGATCACACAATCCACCCCCTCAGGTTGGAGTTGCAGGTTTAAACCACGTCCCTTTAAAGGTCAACAGTCTGAACTCCTCCACCCTCAGCACAGGCGAAGATAAATTAAATGAGTCGGTTGAGTATATAACTCATCGAACAGGGAAACCACAGTACACATCTTCGAATGTTCTCGGCCAACTTCTCCTCCCTTTTCAGCGCAAATCATATTTGCAGCAAAAGAGACACCAGGCACAGCTCGCCCAGGTGCAAGAAGATAACCAGATCCTAAAGGACGGCTTCAAAAGGATGCAGGACCGACTTAAGACCTTGCAAGTCGAATGCAAGGCCCTGCAGGAGGAGAATAAAATACTGCAAGAAAGCTGCAGGTTAGCCAGACGAATGAAAGAAAGTGTCATGGTACCCGGAATTCAGGAGGAGCAGGTACGCACCGCAGCCCCCACGCCAGCTGAGGAAGCCCTACACAAGGGATGGGATACTGAACCAGATCCCTGGAGGAAGGAGACAGACATGTTGGACGACCAGAGGACTTATGAGTCTTCAGACGACTCGGGCAACTCCCACCAGGCTGTTACTCATGGTTTACGGACCAGACAGAGTGTCAGCGCCTCAGTGGAGACACTCCAGCCAGAGGTCCAATCCCTGCCGAAAGAGAACAAATCTCTTTGTCAGCACCGACAAACTGCCAAGCAGAAGGTGTTAGACACGTTTGAATTAATTCAGGGAGCCACGTCGTCAGGATACGACTCTGATCGTGCACCAAGCCCCTTAAAAAATCAAACGCCCCTGCTGAAAAAGCTCAGTAGAAAACCGAGCAGCCAGGTTAGTCTAATGACTAAACAAAGTCTTGTTCCCCCTGTCAATCCTGAACAGAAAGATTTTGACTGTAGAGCCCCTCCCTTTGACAAAACGCTCCGGTATATTGACAGCTGCCACACCTTTTCACACCTTCACAGGTTTGAATCACCCCATGGGAAGGGGGGTGACATCTCAGCCCCCTCAGGCAGAGATTACAGCAGGCCCTCTCCTACTACCTGCAGGTTCCCACACATACACCCTGAGCGTCACAAAGGTGACGTAGCACTTGAAGGCAACAAATTGCCTCGTGCTATGAAGCAGTCCAAGAGACCACGTCACCGGCAGAGAAGACGACAGAGCCAGGGGGGTGAAGGGTTGAGCCAGCCGTAGGGTAGGTTCCAGCCTGAGGAGTCAATCACTGACAGACCTGAACAGAACTCTCGGGATGACCGAAGCCTAAGACAGAAGGGTAGGTATAACCAGAGTTCCCAAGAGGAACTCTCGGGATGGCCGAAGCCTAAGTCAGAAGGGTAGGTATAACCAGAGTTCCCAAGAGCTTCATAAGGAAGCAGGTCTCGGCAGTGAAATGACTAGCACAATTCCGAGGGGGGTGATAGATGGGGTAAGACAGTGTCAGGCCTCCAGCCCTTACAAAGAACCAGGTTCTGACTCCACATTGGGGAGGCGGGAGTAGCTCCCATTTCAAAATCCAGTCACTCTACTCACGCTTTTGTTGTTGTTGTTTTTGTTTTGTTTTGTGGCCTCACACCCATAGTGAGACTCTACATGTACATGTACATTACGCACTGACATGCCACAAACACACACAGGCTTTCTCCTGCCCAGTCAAGGAGTTAGCCCACACATCTACACATGAAACTCTTCTCTTTCTCTCTTCCTCTTGTTTGTTTGTTTCATGTGTTTTGTCCAAGAATGCACCTTGAGCAGCAATGCTTCGCTAATGTCTGATTATGTTTTGATGTTTAGCGTTAGACATAGTTAGACAGTCTGCCCAGACTTTGCCTCAATGTCTGCCCAGACCAAATGCCTCTTGAATTTATGGACTGTTTGCCAAATTAACTTTTGTACAAGTATCTCCAAAGCACGTGGACTGGTGGCCCATAGTGCCCTGAAGACCATGACCTGCATCCCGCTCTTCAGGCCAGGGGGGATGTTGGGTCCAGCCAGGATGGCAAAGTTCAGGCTGTGTATGTTTGGAGAACTACAACAAAAGACTCTTTATCCCAGCATGCCTTGCAGGTACTCCCAGAATGCTTTGCCACACCTAACACAGAGGTGTGAAGTCTGGGAGGTATAAAGCCGGCCATGTCTCATTGTTCTCTCTCTTTCAAACGTCGTCTGGCGACGTCCGAGGATACCCAACTCTGTTCCTGTTTCCAGCACGCTGCTCTTTGTTTAAGTTTTGGCGCGCAGCTGATCCAAGGCCTTGAAGCACACCGACGTCCTAATTTCCGAGCCTAGATCATCCACTTGAACGCATCTCAGAAGTATAGCGTTCTATTTCTCCCGTATCAAAACGGTATTGAGAGAGACTGTAAGGATTACGTCTCGTTCCGTCCTTTGAAGAAAGGACACCCACGGAGATCACCTCGCTCGACGGAGGACACGACGGCCCTGCTCAACCCCACTGGACACGCACCGCCGTCACCTTACAACTGCAGAAAGGCCGCTCCAGAACCTCTTTTCTTCCTTTCATCAACCGTGGACAAACGGTTACAAGTGAGGCTTAGCTAGGTCTGGGCAGTTAGATATAGAGAGTGTGTTTAATAACTGAGTTATTATTGGGAAACGGTGATAATATTTGCTTGGTGTTTGACCGATGTGTCTTAGATTTTACCAGAGTAAAATCTCTTTTGTTCTCCTTTATTTGTGCCGCTGTGTCCCATGTGTTCATCTGTGAGCTCCCACGTCATAACCGGGTAATAGACTCACTATCAGAAAGACTAGTGTGAACGCCGTCTGATACAAATCCGGCCACTAGCTTCTGGTACGCGACGTAAACTGTGCTCTGAGTTGTGGTGAGCTCCAGTCCGAGATTGAGCTGTCGAGGTGCGTTGTTTTCTCTCGCTCTCTCGCCTTTACACACACACCTTACGGTAGACGCACACACATAGAGACCTGTGGCTTTCCAGACGCTGCAGAAACGTAGATCACGTTCTGTGTCCGCCATCACGTGACCGCGCGTGGTCGTCGCCATTTTGTCTGTCTCTGTCTGTCTGTCCCCCCCCCTTTTTCTCTCTCTCTCTCTCACTCTCTCTCTCACACACACACACACACACACACACACACACACACACACACACACACACACACGTGCCACGCTTGTTTGTTTTGTTTGTTAATTGTAGTTTGGCTTATGATGGTTATTTGTTTGATTGGGTTTCATTGATTTACTTGATGTTGCTTTGTTAAATAAATTCTATTATATCTTAAAAAGTCGTTGTTTGTGATCACTGTGAATTTGCTTTGTGACTTAGGCTGGGTGAAAGGGCTTTGTGTTCGGATTTCACACCTTCAATTAAATACAGATTATTAATTATTAATGATATTGGTATTTAATTAAATAATTTGAGACTGATATTGGTAATATTTTGGTTGTTCCCTGTTTACAGGGTGGTGCCCCGAGGTTTATTAAACGCAGTTTAATAACAATTATTGATTTAGATTAATAATTAAATAAACTTAATTATTAATTTATTTTGACAATCAAATTTTACTTCATAAAACCCAACATAACAGTTGGTCAGGTATTCGCTCCTGAAAATTCCCAACAAAGGTAAGAGGGGGCCTGAATTATCAACTGAAAAAAAAAATCCAGTAGAATTAAATAAGGAGCTCACCCTGAAGACATGCGACCCCTCCCAGGAGCAGGACATCAGCGGCACTTCTCTTCCAGCGTGGCCACACGCAGCAAACCAGCCACCAAAAACTCATTAAAAGTATCAACAACAAAAAAAGGAAATATGAGGCCGACCAAACACTCCCATCTTCACCCCAATTTGTCACAATCACGCACGATTAGATGGAGAAGGAAAGGTTGAAGCTGTGTCTTCTCCTTGTTTGCTCAACTCCAAACAAGATGCACACTACAGACATCAAATGTTATTGTTTATTTTAATTTTATTTTTTTTATTTTTTTTATTTTTTTATTTTAATTTTATTGAGTATTTAGCATTTTTCTGTGTATATGCAGTCATGGATGAAAGTCAGCAGGTCTAGGCTGGTCCAGGCTTTTTCCTATTTTCAACGCTGCGTTCTCCACGCTCAGGAGACACAGGCTTTCCTGGAGAGATTCGATGGCCGTCTCCATTCCTGCTTTACATTCGTCAAACTCCTTCTTGGATGTCTCCAGCTCCTCCTCCAGCTGTTTCACCCTCATCTGACCGTTTTCCTCACACTCCTTCAGTTTGGAAGCAGCGACCTGGTCTCTGAGTTTCATCACGTCTCTGAAGTCGCTGGACGCCTCGTACTGGTGAGACACGCAGGTTTCGAGAGTGAAGATTTCGCTCTTCATGTGGTTTCTGAGATCTATAACTTCTCTCTTGGAAATCTTTAACAGTTCCTTCAGCTGTTTCTCTGTTATCTGCCACTTCTCTTCGCGATCCCTCAGCTTCTGCGCCGCGTGCTCTTCTTTGAGAGTGAGCACCTCCTTGTAGCGCTCCTCCATGACGGCGAGCTTGGCTGCGTGCTCCCCTCTCAGAATGCGCAGACTGTCCTCATGAGAGGCGATCTCTCTCTCTAATTGTTTCCTGCCTTGGTCATGAAGTTCACTCATGGATTCCTGAACGCGCAGCGCGTCTTTAAGAGATGCGATCTCGCTCGCCGCTTGCTCTCTGCACTCGGTGAGTTCTCCCCTGCACACCTTTAACTCCAGCTCCAGCCTCGTCACCTTCATTCTCAACTTTTCTCTGTCGTCCCTCGCTTTCCTGCCGGTGATCTCTCCGAGGTCGGCTCCCTCTAAAGAAAGCCTTTCAGTGTTCTCTTCCATCATGAGACTTTCGTCCCTGTTGGAATCTATTTCAAGCTGTGTTTTGCCTTCATAGAGTTCCAGCTGTGCTATCCTCATCTGCCACTTCTCCTCACAATCCCTCAACCTGTCGGCGGCATTTTGCTCTGTCAGACTCACCACTTCTCTGTGGTGCTTTTCCATGTCAGAAATCTTTGTGGCGTACTCCTCTCTGAGCAGGCGCTGAGTTTCCTCCACAAGGTCCATTTGTCTCGTTATTTCCGTGCTGTCTTTTTGAAGCTCTGAAGCGTCCCCGTCCTCGCAGTCGCTTCCCGTGTCCGAACAGCCTTTAGCCTTCACGTCTCTCAGAATGCTCAGACACACCTGGAGAGTGAAGATTTCTCTCTCCATCTGGGCTTTGCCTTCGTTGGCCTCTCTCACGATCCCTTGCATGTCCTCGGCGAGCTGTTCCACTCTCACCTGCCACCTTCCGTTGCACTCCCTCAGCTTTGTATCTGCGTTTTCCTCCAAGAGGCGGGTCGTCTCCTCGTAACGCTCTTTTGCATCATCGAGCCTTCTCGCGCACATCTCTCGCTGGAAATACAGGCTTTGCTCCAGCGTAAAGACTTGGTTCTTCATGTGGTTGTTGAGAGAATAGAGCTCTCTCTTGGCGAGCTGTAATTTTTCCTTCAGCTGCTTCACTGTCACCTGCCACACTTCCTCGCACGCGTTTAGTTTCTGCGTGGCAGTTTCCTCCATGAGACGGAGCATCTCTTTGTGGCTTTGCTCCGCGGCGGACAGCCTCGCAGCGCTCTCCTCTCTCAGAAAGCGCAGACTTTCCTCGAGAAGGGATGGCTCTTTTCCCGTTGGTGTTTCACCTCCGTTGAGGTCCTCCTCCTCTTGTTGTTTGGCCGTACTCTTCTCCCCGCAGCTATCTTCCTTTTCAGAAAGCGTTGCAGCGTCCTCGTCTGCAAGGACGGGCGGACTGTCCTCGGAGCTCACTTCTTTCTCCATGGAAGCTCTGACTTCACACGGTGCTCCCTCCATCTGTCTCACTTTCATCTGCCACTTCTCCTCACAGTCCCTCAGTTGTTTGATAGCGTCTCCCTCTTTGATGCGGATCACCTCCTCATAGTGTTCCTTCATCACACATATGTCCTCTGCCTGAATGCGAATACTTTCCTGGAGAGTTACGATTTGTCTCTCCAGTCTGAATTTTTCTTCCCCGTCTTTGACCTTGGCTTGCTTCACCTGTTGATCCAGCTGTTTCACTTTCATCTGCCACTCCTCAAACGTTTCCTTCAGTTTTTTGGCAGCATTGACCTCTTTGATGCTGATCACTTCCTGGAACTGATCTTTGATGGCAGAAATCCGGAGAAAATTTTCCTCGCCTTGATTATGCAGATCTTCCTCAAGAGAGACGATATGATTGACTTGCTTTCTGCGTTCATTCCTCATTTCTTTCAGCTCCTCCTTCATACGGTCACTGAGGGACTGAGCAGCTTCCAGATTTGTTTTAAGATCAGTTATTTCTTTCTGCTGTTCTTTGCTCTGCTCCTGAAAGGATTCCCTCTCCACCTGGGATTCATGCTTTAGCTTATTGATGATGGTCTTTGTGATTGCTTTGTCCTTCTCATTCTTCTCTCCGTGATTATACAGATCTTTCTCAAGAGAGGCGATTTTATTGACTTGCTTTCTCCATTCATTTTTCTTATCTTTCAGCTCCTCTTCCTTACGGTCACTGAGGGACTGAGCAGCTTCCAGATTTGTTTTAAGATCAGTTATTTCTTTCTGCTGTCCTTTGCTCTGCTCCTGAAAGGATTCCCTCTCCACCTGGAAGTCCTTCTGTAACATATCGATGATGGCCTTTGTGACTGCTTTTTCCTGCTCAGTCTCGCTCTTCAAGCTTTGCATGTCCTCAGAGTGGCTTCGCATCTGCTCAGCCAGCGTTGACTTCTCCTCCCTCAGGCTCTTGTTCTCAAGCTCAAGCTTCTTGATTGTTCTCAGACTTGAGCGATTAGCTTCATAGAACATAACCAGGAGTGGTTTGGGAGACGTTGCAATGTATTGTCCTTTTACGTAAGATTGTGCAATTTCTTCATTGGATAATGCGGAGGCATCCCACAAGCCAAAACTTGGTGATTGTCTTTTGTTTTGCTCCATTTTTTTTTTTTTTTAACTCGTGTAAAGTGTGTTGATGAATGTATTCCTTGGTTCACTCAGTGTTTGTTGCTGTGTGTCAGATCAGTCGTCCAGATCAAAGGTCTAATGAGAAGTCTCTTGAGATGATTAATAAGAAAACCCTTGTGATGTCACTTGTGATGTCACAGATTTTGACCTTTCATCTTTAAATAAGCCTTAACCAATAGAGCATGTTGTTTATTTTTAAATTTTGGCCCCATTAGTTTGGAACTTGACTGTCGCCTAGCAACCGAAACATTTCCCTTAGTAAGTCACTGTGATTGGCTGTTGTGTGTAAGCAGCCCCTGATTGGTTGTTTGATTCAGACTTTATTAAAAAACAAAATCTGGCAGAAGGCGACAGGAAGTTCTAACTGAATTCAAGCAAACGTTGTCATAGCAACCTTTTAAATCCTAAACATTCTCCTCACAGGGTCCCTGTGATCGGCTAGTTATAAGAAACCTAAACTTGATTGGTTGTTTGAGTCAGACCTCATAGCTGTGTCCCATTCAAGATTCAAGACACATTCAAGACATATTCAGATGTCCCCCATCAGATGTCACAGGTCAAAAAATAAAGACATACAAAGCAGGATGCTCACAGATCAGAAACACACAAACCTAAAGAAACGTTTGAATTAAATATTAGAGACAAGTAAAGATCCAAATATCCATTCATCAATTCATGGCGACTGTTTTTCCCAATTCAGGAAAATTCAGAGATAATTTCTGTTGTAATGACGACCAACTCTGCTTCTGCACCCTGAACCTGAATGTTTAATTCTGTTTATTAAAGAATTATACAATGATAAAATACATTTTTAATCAAATATCTGAAGGTACTGTGTTTCGTTCTCCGGGTATTTCTGCCATCTATATTTTTAAATCGTTATATTGAATCCAATTATGACCCAAGTATTTGAAATTGAATTGAACTGTGAGGTCGCGGATAAAACCCAGCCCAGAGCCCAGCAACAACAGGAAGTCACTGCAACAACATTAAAACAATAGGTACATTTTCAGAATAAAATACTCGGAACAATCACCGTATGTCTCCGTTTTTGTATTTTAAATGGTTTTTGTACGATTTTAACATCTATCATATTATATTGGTTTCCTTTGTTTTGGCACCTCGGCCGTCCGTCTGATGGATGAGGGTGCACGGAGCCTTTAAGTGTAAAAGCACAAACAATGAGCCAATCTTTCATTCACAACAAACGTGCTGTACAACACTGAGGTATCTTTGATTTACAGTCGGATGAAACGTTGGTTACCAACGTGGCGTTCTTGCCCCTCTTGAGGGCGCCAAAGATCTCAGGAGGAGGGCTTGTTCTGCACAACTAAACTCTAACTAGATAGTTTCTACCAACATGTCTGTTCTAAGATTACACCAGAGAATAGACATTTAACAACAATCAACGAGTGTCCGTTAGTTTACAGTCATGTCCTGAGCGGCTCAGCTTTTTCTGAGATTTCAGTAGAAAGGGCTCCAAGTAAAAATAAAAAAAAAAGTCACTTTGATATAAGTCTCCAACCGTTTCAAGAACATGTTGTCTCAACACACAACAACATGACAAGACTTCAATCTGAATTAAATACCGACGTACAACAGAGCGGGGACATTTTGAAAATTAACGCAGAGATAAAACAATTTGACCAGCTGTTTTGGAATTTGCACCTTTTTGTCTTTTTTCCAGCTCTGTACATTTTTAAATAACATTACACATCTTCATTGACATTGAATAGATAAAAAAAAGGTTATTCTGAAATAACAGCATTTTCATGTAGAGCTACATTTTTGGTAGCTGTGGTCCGACTAAAAGATAAGCTGCATTTAATCTTACGGTCGATTCTACTCAAAAAGTTGTTCTTGAAAAATATATTCTTGTCCAGAGAAGTCATCCTTCTGTTTTTACTCACAACATTTTCTCATCTTTTGCCACTAAAAGCACAAACTTTGTAAATCAATGTTTTTGCTGAATCGATACCATCTGGACTTTTCACCCACGAGCTGTGGTTGTTTCACCACCGGGCCTTCTGGATAGGACGCGGTGGGCTTTGCACGCTCAGTCCTCGTCCATGTTTTGTTCACGATGGAGCGTATTGCACAGAAGTTAAAACATTTTACCAATTGGAGGACAACTGGTGTCCTACTATCCTGAGCTGCAGTCCCTACAGAGACAGGAGTGTGTTTCAAACAGCTGCAGAAATGTGTCCTCCTTGTGAAGCTCCTGGACGAGCGTGAACTCTCAGAATCCTGTGAAGTGAGGATTTAGTGAGCACACGCTCTCCTCCTGTGCTGCTAAAATTTACATTTTATTTATAGAGCGCTTTTCAAAAACTCAAAGACACTTTACATGTTAAAAACAAATACAAGTATACAGGATAAAAAGAAAGAGCAAAAATACATACATAGTTAAATTGATATAAATGATGCGTGATACAGAGATCAGTGAGGTGACAGGTTGGAGGCCGTGCGGAACAGGTGTGTTTATAATTTGGTCTTGAAGGTGGTCGGGTCGACGGTGTCACGAATGTGTTGTGGGAGTGAGTTCCAAAGGGAGGGGGCGGCAACAGAGAAGGCTCTGTCCCCCCAGGTTCGGTGCCTGGTCCTAGGGACGGTCAGGAGGTTTGCATCGGTGGAACGGAGGGTACAGGATGGCGTGTAGGGGTGGAGCAAGTCTGTAAGGTAAGAGGGGGCCTGAATTATCAACTGAAAAAAAAAATACAGTAGAATTAAATAAGGAGCTCACCCTGAAGAGATGTGACCCCTCCCAGGAGCAGGACATCAGCGGCACTTCTCTTCCAGCGTAGCTACACGCAGCAAACCAGCCACCAAAAACTCATTAAAAGTATCAACAACAAAAAAAGGAAATATGAGGCCGACCAAACACTCCCATCTTCACCCCAATTTGTCACAATCACGCACGATTAGATGGAGAAGGAAAGGTTGAAGCTGTGTCTTCTCCTTGTTTGCTCAACTCCAAACAAGATGCACACTACAGACATCAAATGTTATTGTTTATTTTAATTTTTTTTTTTTTTTTTTTTTTTTTATTTTATTGAGTATTTAGCATTTTTCTGTGTATATGCAGTCATGGATGAAAGTCAGCAGGTCTAGGCTGGTCCAGGCTTTTTCCTATTTTCAACGCTGCGTTCTCCACGCTCAGGAGACACAGGCTTTCCTGGAGAGATTCGATGGCCGTCTCCATTCCTGCTTTACATTCGTCAAACTCCTTCTTGGATGTCTCCAGCTCCTCCTCCAGCTGTTTCACCCTCATCTGACCGTTTTCCTCACACTCCTTCAGTTTGGAAGCAGCGACCTGGTCTCTGAGTTTCATCACGTCTCTGAAGTCGCTGGACGCCTCGTACTGGTGAGACACGCAGGTTTCGAGAGTGAAGATTTCGCTCTTCATGTGGTTTCTGAGATCTATAACTTCTCTCTTGGAAATCTTTAACAGTTCCTTCAGCTGTTTCTCTGTTATCTGCCACTTCTCTTCGCGATCCCTCAGCTTCTGCGCCGCGTGCTCTTCTTTGAGAGTGAGCACCTCCTTGTAGCGCTCCTCCATGACGGCGAGCTTGGCTGCGTGCTCCCCTCTCAGAATGCGCAGACTGTCCTCATGAGAGGCGATCTCTCTCTCTAATTGTTTCCTGCCTTGGTCATGAAGTTCACTCATGGATTCCTGAACGCGCAGCGCGTCTTTAAGAGATGCGATCTCGCTCGCCGCTTGCTCTCTGCACTCGGTGAGTTCTCCCCTGCACACCTTTAACTCCAGCTCCAGCCTCGTCACCTTCATTCTCCACTTTTCTCTGTCGTCCCTCGCTTTCCTGCCGGTGATCTCTCCGAGGTCGGCTCCCTCTAAAGAAAGCCTTTCAGCGTTCTCTTCCATCATGAGACTTTCGTCCCTGTTGGAATCTATTTCAAGCTGTGTTTTGCCTTCATAGAGTTCCAGCTGTGCTATCCTCATCTGCCACTTCTCCTCACAATCCCTCAACCTGTCGGCGGCATTTTGCTCTGTCAGACTCACCACTTCTCTGTGGTGCTTTTCCATGTCAGAAATCTTTGTGGCGTACTCCTCTCTGAGCAGGCGCTGAGTTTCCTCCACAAGGTCCATTTGTCTCGCTGTTTCCGTGCTGTCTTTTTGAAGCTCTGAAGCGTCCCCGTCCTCGCAGTCGCTTCCCGTGTCCGAACAGCCTTTAGCCTTCACGTCTCTCAGAATGCTCAGACACACCTGGAGAGTGAAGATTTCTCTCTCCATCTGGGCTTTGCCTTCGTTGGCCTCTCTCACGATCCCTTGCATGTCCTCGGCGAGCTGTTCCACTCTCACCTGCCACCTTCCGTTGCACTCCCTCAGCTTTGTATCTGCGTTTTCCTCCAAGAGGCGGGTCGTCTCCTCGTAACGCTCTTTTGCATCATCGAGCCTTCTCGCGCACATCTCTCGCTGGAAATACAGGCTTTGCTCCAGCGTAAAGACTTGGTTCTTCATGTGGTTGTTGAGAGAATAGAGCTCTCTCTTGGCGAGCTGTAATTTTTCCTTCAGCTGCTTCACTGTCACCTGCCACACTTCCTCGCAAGCGTTCAGTTTCTGCGTGGCAGTTTCCTCCATGAGACGGAGCATCTCTTTGTGGCTTTGCTCCGCGGCGGACAGCCTCGCAGCGCTCTCCTCTCTCAGAAAGCGCAGACTTTCCTCGAGAAGGGATGGCTCTTTTCCCGTTGGTGTTTCACCTCCGTTGAGGTCCTCCTCCTCTTGTTGTTTGGCCGTACTCTTCTCCCCGCAGCTATCTTCCTTTTCAGAAAGCGTTGCAGCGTCCTCGTCTGCAAGGACGGGCGGACTGTCCTCGGAGCTCACTTCTTTCTCCATGGAAGCTCTGACTTCACACGGTGCTCCCTCCAGCTGTCTCACTTTCATCTGCCACTTCTCCTCACAGTCCCTCAGTTGTTTGATAGCGTCTCCCTCTTTGACGCGGATCACCTCCTCATAGTGTTCCTTCATCACACATATGTCCTCTGCCTGAATGCGAATACTTTCCTGGAGAGTTACGATTTGTCTCTCCAGTCTGAATTTTTCTTCCCCGTCTTTGACCGTGGCTTGCTTCACCTGTTGATCCAGCTGTTTCACTTTCATCTGCCACTCCTCAAACGTTTCCTTCAGTTTTTTGGCAGCATTGACCTCTTTGATGCTGATCACTTCCTGGAACTGATCTTTGATGGCAGAAATCCGGAGAAAATGTTCCTCGCCTTGATTATGCAGATCTTCCTCAAGAGAGACGATATGATTGACTTGCTTTCTGCGTTCATTCCTCATTTCTTTCAGCTCCTCCTTCATACGGTCACTGAGGGACTGAGCAGCTTCCAGATTTGTTTTAAGATCAGTTATTTCTTTCTGCTGTTCTTTGCTCTGCTCCTGAAAGGATTCCCTCTCCACCTGGGATTCATGCTTTAGCTTATTGATGATGGTCTTTGTGATTGCTTTGTCCTTCTCATTCTTCTCTCCGTGATTATACAGATCTTTCTCAAGAGAGGCGATTTTATTGACTTGCTTTCTCCATTCATTCTTCTTATCTTTCAGCTCCTCTTCCTTACGGTCACTGAGGGACTGAGCAGCTTCCAGATTTGTTTTAAGATCAGTTATTTCTTTCTGCTGTCCTTTGCTCTGCTCCTGAAAGGATTCCCTCTCCACCTGGAAGTCCTTCTGTAACATATCGATGATGGCCTTTGTGACTGCTTTTTCCTGCTCAGTCTCGCTCTTCAAGCTTTGCATGTCCTCAGAGTGGCTTCGCATCTGCTCAGCCAGCGTTGACTTCTCCTCCCTCAGGCTCTTGTTCTCAAGCTCAAGCTTCTTGATTGTTCTCAGACTTGAGCGATTAGCTTCATAGAACATAACCAGGAGTGGTTTGGGAGACGTTGCAATGTATTGTCCTTTTACGTAAGATTGTGCAATTTCTTCATTGGATAATGCGGAGGCATCCCACAAGCCAAAACTTGGTGATTGTCTTTTGTTTTGCTCCATTTTTTTTTTTTTTTAACTCGTGTAAAGTGTGTTGATGAATGTATTCCTTGGTTCACTCAGTGTTTGTTGCTGTGTGTCAGATCAGTCGTCCAGATCAAAGGTCTAATGAGAAGTCTCTTGAGATGATTAATAAGAAAACCCTTGTGATGTCACTTGTGATGTCACAGATTTTGACCTTTCATCTTTAAATAAGCCTTAACCAATAGAGCATGTTGTTTATTTTTAAATTTTGGCCCCATTAGTTTGGAACTTGACTGTCGCTTAGCAACCGAAACATTTCCCTTAGTAAGTCACTGTGATTGGCTGTTGTGTGTAAGCAGCCCCTGATTGGTTGTTTGATTCAGACTTTATTAAAAAACAAAATCTGGCAGAAGGCGACAGGAAGTTCTAACTGAATTCAAGCAAACGTTGTCATAGCAACCTTTTAAATCCTAAACATTCTCCTCACAGGGTCCCTGTGATCGGCTAGTTATAAGAAACCTAAACTTGATTGGTTGTTTGAGTCAGACCTCATAGCTGTGTCCCATTCAAGATTCAAGACACATTCAAGACATATTCAGATGTCCCCCATCAGATGTCACAGGTCAAAAAATAAAGACATACAAAGCAGGATGCTCACAGATCAGAAACACACAAAGCTAAAGAAACGTTTGAATTAAATATTAGAGACAAGTAAAGATCCAAATATCCATTCATCAATTCATGGCGACTGTTTTTCCCAATTCAGGAAAATTCAGAGATAATTTCTGTTGTAATGACGACCAACTCTGCTTCTGCACCCTGAACCTGAATGTTTAATTCTGTTTATTAAAGAATTATACAATGATAAAATACATTTTTAATCAAATATCTGAAGGTACTGTGTTTCGTTCTCCGGGTATTTCTGCCATCTATATTTTTAAATCGTTATATTGAATCCAATTATGACCCAAGTATTTGAAATTGAATTGAACTGTGAGGTCGCGGATAAAACCCAGCCCAGAGCCCAGCAAAAACAGGAAGTCACTGCAACAACATTAAAACAATAGGTGCATTTTCAGAATAAAATACTCGGAACAATCACCGTATGTCTCCGTTTTTGTATTTTAAATGGTTTTTGTACGATTTTAACATCTATCATATTATATTGGTTTCCTTTGTTTTGGCACCTCGGCCGTCCGTCTGATGGATGAGGGTGCACGGAGCCTTTAAGTGTAAAAGCACAAACAATGAGCCAATCTTTCATTCACAACAAACGTGCTGTACAACACTGAGGTATCTTTGATTTACAGTCGGATGAAACGTTGGTTACCAACGTGGCGTTCTTGCCCCTCTTGAGGGCGCCAAAGATCTCAGGAGGAGGGCTTGTTCTGCACAACTAAACTCTAACTAGATAGTTTCTACCAACATGTCTGTTCTAAGATTACACCAGAGAATAGACATTTAACAACAATCAACGAGTGTCCGTTAGTTTACAGTCATGTCCTGAGCGGCTCAGCTTTTTCTGAGATTTCAGTAGAAAGGGCTCCAAGTAAAAATAAAAAAAAAAGTCACTTTGATATAAGTCTCCAACCGTTTCAAGAACATGTTGTCTCAACACACAACAACATGACAAGACTTCAATCTGAATTAAATACCGACGTACAACAGAGCGGGGACATTTTGAAAATTAACGCAGAGATAAAACAGTTTGACCAGCTGTTTTGGAATTTGCACCTTTTTGTCTTTTTTCCAGCTCTGTACATTTTTAAATAACATTACACATCTTCATTGACATTGAATAGATTAAAAAAAAAGGTTATTCTGAAATAACAGCATTTTCATGTAGAGCTACATTTTAGGTAGCTGTGGTCCGACTAAAAGATAAGCTGCATTTAATCTTACGGTCGATTCTACTCAAAAAGTTGTTCTTGAAAAATATATTCTTGTCCAGAGAAGTCATCCTTCTGTTTTTACTCACAACATTTTCTCATCTTTTGCCACTAAAAGCACAAACTTTGTAAATCAATGTTTTTGCTGAATCGATACCATCTGGACTTTTCACCCACGAGCTGTGGTTGTTTCACCACCGGGCCTTCTGATAGGACGCGGTGGGCTTTGCACGCTCAGTCCTTGTCCATGTTTTGTTCACGATGGAGCGTATTGCACAGAAGTTAAAACATTTTACCAATTGGAGGACAACTGGTGTCCTACTATCCTGAGCTGCAGTCCCTACAGAGACAGGAGTGTGTTTCAAACAGCTGCAGAAATGTGTCCTCCTTGTGAAGCTCCTGGACGAGCGTGAGCTCTCCTAGATCCTGTGAAGTGAGGATTTAGTGAGCACACGCTCTCCTCCTGCGCTGCTAAAATTTACATTTTATTTATAGAGCGCTTTTCAAAAACTCAAAGACACTTTACATGTTAAAAACAAATACAAGTATACAGGATAAAAAGAAAGAGCAAAAATACATACATAGTTAAATTGATATAAATGATGCGTGATACAGAGATCAGTGAGGTGACAGGTTGGAGGCCGTGCGGAACAGGTGTGTTTATAATTTGGTCTTGAAGGTGGTCGGGTCGACGGTGTCACGAATGTGTTGTGGGAGTGAGTTCCAAAGGGAGGGGGCGGCAACAGAGAAGGCTCTGTCCCCCCAGGTTCGGTGCCTGGTCCTAGGGACGGTCAGGAGGTTTGCATCGGTGGAACGGAGGGTACAGGATGGCGTGTAGGGGTGGAGCAAGTCTGTAAGGTAAGAGGGGGCCTGAATTATCAACTGAAAAAAAAAATCCAGTAGAATTAAATAAGGAGCTCACTCTGAAGACATGCGACCCCTCCCAGGAGCAGGACATCAGCGGCACTTCTCTTCCAGCGTAGCTACACGCAGCAAACCAGCCACCAAAAACTCATTAAAAGTATCAACAACAAAAAAAGGAAATATGAGGCCGACCAAACACTCCCATCTTCACCCCAATTTCTCACAATCACGCACGATTAGATGGAGAAGGAAAGGTTGAAGCTGTGTCTTCTCCTTGTTTGCTCATCTCCAAACAAGATGCACACTACAGACATCAAATGTTATTGTTTATTTTAATTTTATTTTTTTTATTTTTTTTTTTATTTTTTTTTTATTTTATTGAGTATTTAGCATTTTTCTGTGTATATGCAGTCATGGATGAAAGTCAGCAGGTCTAGGCTGGTCCAGGCTTTTTCCTATTTTCAACGCTGCGTTCTCCACGCTCAGGAGACACAGGCTTTCCTGGAGAGATTCGATGGCCGTCTCCATTCCTGCTTTACATTCGTCAAACTCCTTCTTGGATGTCTCCAGCTCCTCCTCCAGCTGTTTCACCCTCATCTGACCGTTTTCCTCACACTCCTTCAGTTTGGAAGCAGCGACCTGGTCTCTGAGTTTCATCACGTCTCTGAAGTCGCTGGACGCCTCGTACTGGTGAGACACGCAGGTTTCGAGAGTGAAGATTTCGCTCTTCATGTGGTTTCTGAGATCTATAACTTCTCTCTTGGAAATCTTTAACAGTTCCTTCAGCTGTTTCTCTGTTATCTGCCACTTCTCTTCGCGATCCCTCAGCTTCTGCGCCGCGTGCTCTTCTTTGAGAGTGAGCACCTCCTTGTAGCGCTCCTCCATGACGGCGAGCTTGGCTGCGTGCTCCCCTCTCAGAATGCGCAGACTGTCCTCATGAGAGGTGATCTCTCTCTCTAATTGTTTCCTGCCTTGGTCATGAAGTTCACTCATGGATTCCTGAACGCGCAGCGCGTCTTTAAGAGATGCGATCTCGCTCGCCGCTTGCTCTCTGCACTCGGTGAGTTCTCCCCTGCACACCTTTAACTCCAGCTCCAGCCTCGTCACCTTCATTCTCAACTTTTCTCTGTCGTCCCTCGCTTTCCTGCCGGTGATCTCTCCGAGGTCGGCTCCCTCTAAAGAAAGCCTTTCAGCGTTCTCTTCCATCATGAGACTTTCGTCCCTGTTGGAATCTATTTCAAGCTGTGTTTTGCCTTCATAGAGTTCCAGCTGTGCTATCCTCATCTGCCACTTCTCCTCACAATCCCTCAACCTGTCGGCGGCATTTTGCTCTGTCAGACTCACCACTTCTCTGTGGTGCTTTTCCATGTCAGAAATCTTTGTGGCGTACTCCTCTCTGAGCAGGCGCTGAGTTTCCTCCACAAGGTCCATTTGTCTCGTTATTTCCGTGCTGTCTTTTTGAAGCTCTGAAGCGTCCCCGTCCTCGCAGTCGCTTCCCGTGTCCGAACAGCCTTTAGCCTTCACGTCTCTCAGAATGCTCAGACACACCTGGAGAGTGAAGATTTCTCTCTCCATCTGGGCTTTGCCTTCGTTGGCCTCTCTCACGATCCCTTGCATGTCCTCGGCGAGCTGTTCCACTCTCACCTGCCACCTTCCGTTGCACTCCCTCAGCTTTGTATCTGCGTTTTCCTCCAAGAGGCGGGTCGTCTCCTCGTAACGCTCTTTTGCATCATCGAGCCTTCTCGCGCACATCTCTCGCTGGAAATACAGGCTTTGCTCCAGCGTAAAGACTTGGTTCTTCATGTGGTTGTTGAGAGAATAGAGCTCTCTCTTGGCGAGCTGTAATTTTTCCTTCAGCTGCTTCACTGTCACCTGCCACACTTCCTCGCACGCGTTCAGTTTCTGCGTGGCAGTTTCCTCCATGAGACGGAGCATCTCTTTGTGGCTTTGCTCCGCAGCGGACAGCCTCGCAGCGCTCTCCTCTCTCAGAAAGCGCAGACTTTCCTCGAGAAGGGATGGCTCTTTTCCCGTTGGTGTTTCACCTCCGTTGAGGTCCTCCTCCTCTTGTTGTTTGGCCGTACTCTTCTCCCCGCAGCTATCTTCCTTTTCAGAAAGCGTTGCAGCGTCCTCGTCTGCAAGGACGGGCGGACTGTCCTCGGAGCTCACTTCTTTCTCCATGGAAGCTCTGACTTCACACGGTGCTCCCTCCAGCTGTCTCACTTTCATCTGCCACTTCTCCTCACAGTCCCTCAGTTGTTTGATAGCGTCTCCCTCTTTGACGCGGATCACCTCCTCATAGTGTTCCTTCATCACACATATGTCCTCTGCCTGAATGCGAATACTTTCCTCGAGAGTTACGATTTGTCTCTCCAGTCTGAATTTTTCTTCCCCGTCTTTGACCGTGGCTTGCTTCACCTGTTGATCCAGCTGTTTCACTTTCATCTGCCACTCCTCAAACGTTTCCTTCAGTTTTTTGGCAGCATTGACCTCTTTGATGCTGATCACTTCCTGGAACTGATCTTTGATGGCAGAAATCCGGAGAAAATTTTCCTCGCCTTGATTATGCAGATCTTCCTCAAGAGAGACGATATGATTGACTTGCTTTCTGCGTTCATTCCTCATTTCTTTCAGCTCCTCCTTCATACGGTCACTGAGGGACTGAGCAGCTTCCAGATTTGTTTTAAGATCAGTTATTTCTTTCTGCTGTTCTTTGCTCTGCTCCTGAAAGGATTCCCTCTCCACCTGGGATTCATGCTTTAGCTTATTGATGATGGTCTTTGTGATTGCTTTGTCCTTCTCATTCTTCTCTCCGTGATTATACAGATCTTTCTCAAGAGAGGCGATTTTATTGACTTGCTTTCTCCATTCATTCTTCTTATCTTTCAGCTCCTCTTCCTTACGGTCACTGAGGGACTGAGCAGCTTCCAGATTTGTTTTAAGATCAGTTATTTCTTTCTGCTGTCCTTTGCTCTGCTCCTGAAAGGATTCCCTCTCCACCTGGAAGTCCTTCTGTAACATATCGATGATGGCCTTTGTGACTGCTTTTTCCTGCTCAGTCTCGCTCTTCAAGCTTTGCATGTCCTCAGAGTGGCTTCGCATCTGCTCAGCCAGCGTTGACTTCTCCTCCCTCAGGCTCTTGTTCTCAAGCTCAAGCTTCTTGATTGTTCTCAGACTTGAGCGATTAGCTTCATAGAACATAACCAGGAGTGGTTTGGGAGACGTTGCAATGTATTGTCCTTTTACGTAAGATTGTGCAATTTCTTCATTGGATAATGCGGAGGCATCCCACAAGCCAAAACTTGGTGATTGTCTTTTGTTTTGCTCCATTTTTTTTTTTTTTAACTCGTGTAAAGTGTGTTGATGAATGTATTCCTTGGTTCACTCAGTGTTTGTTGCTGTGTGTCAGATCAGTCGTCCAGATCAAAGGTCTAATGAGAAGTCTCTTGAGATGATTAATAAGAAAACCCTTGTGATGTCACTTGTGATGTCACAGATTTTGACCTTTCATCTTTAAATAAGCCTTAACCAATAGAGCATGTTGTTTATTTTTAAATTTTGGCCCCATTAGTTTGGAACTTGACTGTCGCTTAGCAACCGAAACATTTCCCTTAGTAAGTCACTGTGATTGGCTGTTGTGTGTAAGCAGCCCCTGATTGGTTGTTTGATTCAGACTTTATTAAAAAACAAAATCTGGCAGAAGGCGACAGGAAGTTCTAACTGAATTCAAGCAAACGTTGTCATAGCAACCTTTTAAATCCTAAACATTCTCCTCACAGGGTCCCTGTGATCGGCTAGTTATAAGAAACCTAAACTTGATTGGTTGTTTGAGTCAGACCTCATAGCTGTGTCCCATTCAAGATTCAAGACACATTCAAGACATATTCAGATGTCCCCCATCAGATGTCACAGGTCAAAAAATAAAGACATACAAAGCAGGATGCTCACAGATCAGAAACACACAAACCTAAAGAAACGTTTGAATTAAATATTAGAGACAAGTAAAGATCCAAATATCCATTCATCAATTCATGGCGACTGTTTTTCCCAATTCAGGAAAATTCAGAGATAATTTCTGTTGTAATGACGACCAACTCTGCTTCTGCACCCTGAACCTGAATGTTTAATTCTGTTTATTAAAGAATTATACAATGATAAAATACATTTTTAATCAAATATCTGAAGGTACTGTGTTTCGTTCTCCGGGTATTTCTGCCATCTATATTTTTAAATCGTTATATTGAATCCAATTATGACCCAAGTATTTGAAATTGAATTGAACTGTGAGGTCGCGGATAAAACCCAGCCCAGAGCCCAGCAACAACAGGAAGTCACTGCAACAACATTAAAACAATAGGTACATTTTCAGAATAAAATACTCGGAACAATCACCGTATGTCTCCGTTTTTGTATTTTAAATGGTTTTTGTACGATTTTAACATCTATCATATTATATTGGTTTCCTTTGTTTTGGCACCTCGGCCGTCCGTCTGATGGATGAGGGTGCACGGAGCCTTTAAGTGTAAAAGCACAAACAATGAGCCAATCTTTCATTCACAACAAACGTGCTGTACAACACTGAGGTATCTTTGATTTACAGTCGGATGAAACGTTGGTTACCAACGTGGCGTTCTTGCCCCTCTTGAGGGCGCCAAAGATCTCAGGAGGAGGGCTTGTTCTGCACAACTAAACTCTAACTAGATAGTTTCTACCAACATGTCTGTTCTAAGATTACACCAGAGAATAGACATTTAACAACAATCAACGAGTGTCCGTTAGTTTACAGTCATGTCCTGAGCGGCTCAGCTTTTTCTGAGATTTCAGTAGAAAGGGCTCCAATTAAAAAAAAAAAAAAAAAAAAAAAAAAAAGTCACTTTGATATAAGTCTCCAACCGTTTCAAGAACATGTTGTCTCAACACACAACAACATGACAAGACTTCAATCTGAATTAAATACCGACGTACAACAGAGCGGGGACATTTTGAAAATTAACGCAGAGATAAAACAATTTGACCAGCTGTTTTGGAATTTGCACCTTTTTGTCTTTTTTCCAGCTCTGTACATTTTTAAATAACATTACACATCTTCATTGACATTGAATAGATTAAAAAAAAAGGTTATTCTGAAATAACAGCATTTTCATGTAGAGCTACATTTTAGGTAGCTGTGGTCCGACTAAAAGATAAGCTGCATTTAATCTTACGGTCGATTCTACTCAAAAAGTTGTTCTTGAAAAATATATTCTTGTCCAGAGAAGTCATCCTTCTGTTTTTACTCACAACATTTTCTCATCTTTTGCCACTAAAAGCACAAACTTTGTAAATCAATGTTTTTGCTGAATCGATACCATCTGGACTTTTCACCCACGAGCTGTGGTTGTTTCACCACCGGGCCTTCTGATAGGACGCGGTGGGCTTTGCACGCTCAGTCCTTGTCCATGTTTTGTTCACGATGGAGCGTATTGCACAGAAGTTAAAACATTTTACCAATTGGAGGACAAATGGTGTCCTACTATCCTGAGCTGCAGTCCCTACAGAGACAGGAGTGTGTTTCAAACAGCTGCAGAAATGTGTCCTCCTTGTGAAGCTCCTGGACGAGCGTGAACTCTCAGAATCCTGTGAAGTGAGGATTTAGTGAGCACACGCTCTCCTCCTGCGCTGCTAAAATTTACATTTTATTTATAGAGCGCTTTTCAAAAACTCAAAGACACTTTACATGTTAAAAACAAATACAAGTATACAGGATAAAAAGAAAGAGCAAAAATACATACATAGTTAAATTGATATAAATGATGCGTGATACAGAGATCAGTGAGGTGACAGGTTGGAGGCCGTGCGGAACAGGTGTGTTTATAATTTGGTCTTGAAGGTGGTCGGGTCGACGGTGTCACGAATGTGTTGTGGGAGTGAGTTCCAAAGGGAGGGGGCGGCAACAGAGAAGGCTCTGTCCCCCCAGGTTCGGTGCCTGGTCCTAGGGACGGTCAGGAGGTTTGCATCGGTGGAACGGAGGGTACAGGATGGCGTGTAGGGGTGGAGCAAGTCTGTAAGGTGTTGGGTCCAGCCAGGATGGCAAAGTTCAGGCTGTGTATGTTTGGAGAACTACAACAAAAGACTCTTTATCCCAGCATGCCTTGCAGGTACTCCCAGAATGCTTTGCCACACCTAACACAGAGGTGTGAAGTCTGGGAGGTATAAAGCCGGCCATGTCTCATTGTTCTCTCTCTTTCAAACGTCGTCTGGCGACGTCCGAGGATACCCAACTCTGTTCCTGTTTCCAGCACGCTGCTCTTTGTTTAAGTTTTGGCGCGCAGCTGATCCAAGGCCTTGAAGCACACCGACGTCCTAATTTCCGAGCCTAGATCATCCACTTGAACGCATCTCAGAAGTATAGCGTTCTATTTCTCCCGTATCAAAACGGTATTGAGAGAGACTGTAAGGATTACGTCTCGTTCCGTCCTTTGAAGAAAGGACACCCACGGAGATCACCTCGCTCGACGGAGGACACGACGGCCCTGCTCAACCCCACTGGACACGCACCGCCGTCACCTTACAACTGCAGAAAGGCCGCTCCAGAACCTCTTTTCTTCCTTTCATCAACCGTGGACAAACGGTTACAAGTGAGGCTTAGCTAGGTCTGGGCAGTTAGATATAGAGAGTGTGTTTAATAACTGAGTTATTATTGGGAAACGGTGATAATATTTGCTTGGTGTTTGACCACTGTGTCTTAGATTTTACCAGAGTAAAATCTCTTTTGTTCTCCTTATTTGTGCCGCTGTGTCCCATGTGTTCATCTGTGAGCTCCCACGTCATATCCGGGTAATAGACTCACTATCAGAAAGACTAGTGTGAACGCCGTCTGATACAAATCCGGCCACTAGCTTCTGGTACGCGACGTAAACTGTGCTCTGAGTTGTGGTGAGCTCCAGTCCGAGATTGAGCTGTCGAGGTGCGTTGTTTTCTCTCGCTCTCTCGCCTTTACACACACACCTTTCGGTAAACACACACACATAGAGACCTGTGGCTTTCCAGACGCTGCAGAAACGTAGATCACGTTCTGTGTCCGCCATCACGTGACCGCGCGTGGTCGTCGCCATTTTGTCTGTCTCTGTCTGTCTGTCCCCCCCCTTTTTCTCTCTCTCTCTCTCACTCTCTCTCTCACACACACACACACACACACACACACACACACACACACACACACACACACACACACACACATGTGCCACGCTTGTTTGTTTTGTTTGTTAATTGTAGTTTGGCTTATGATGGTTATTTGTTTGATTGGGTTTCATTGATTTACTTGATGTTGCTTTGTTAAATTTCTATTATATCTTAAAAAGTCATTGTTTGTGATCACTGTGAATTTGCTTTGTGACTTAGGCTGGGTGAAAGGGCTTTGTGTTCGGATTTCACACCTTCAATTAAATACAGATTATTAATTATTAATGATATTGGTATTTAATTAAATAATTTGAGACTGATATTGGTAATATTTTGGTTGTTCCCTGTTTACAGGGTGGTGCCCCGAGGTTTATTAAACGCAGTTTAATAACAATTATTGATTTAGATTAATAATTAAATAAACTTAATTATTAATTTATTTTGACAATCAAATTTTACTTCATAAAACCCAACATAACCGTTGGTCAGGTATTCGCTCCTGAAAATTCCCAACATAATGATGCATCCCGTGTGAGGCCCTTAATAAACCAGCTTTGTTACATTGTTTGTTCACAGTGATCCAAACTAAGGAAATTCTCTTTTCTTTGGGAGATTACTTTTTGTTGTTTTTAAAGCAAAGCAAACATCAAGTTGTGTGTTAGTTGTGCTGCTGCGTGTTGACGAGTGAGTAGTTTAATAATTTTTGTGTGCTTATTGTTGTTGGAGACAACAAGTTAGCCATTTGTTTAGTCAGGAGTGTAACTTTAAAATTGTTACAGAGCCAGCTGCCTGAGAGGTGTGTCTTCCCCCAATCCTCAAAAGGACTTGAGGTGTGAATGTTCGCACCTAGCTGCCAGGACAGACTGCACTGATCCGGTTTAGAACCGTAGGTCAGAATTGCCTCCTGCTGACTTTTTATCTTGCAGCTTCACAAACAGTAATCCACTAAGGTATTCTGTTTTACCACATCAACATTAACATTAACATGGGTACCAAAACTTCTTGTGAGCCAGGAGCTAAGACTCCTTTTGGATCAGACCACCACACATCACCAAAAGAAACTGTTGCTGGTCTGACGCAGCTCTCCTTAGAGGGGATTGCCAACCTGATCAGCTATTTCATTAGCATTTGTAAGGACACCTTGAGAAAGGTAGGTGACCAGGCCAACCCCCGAGCCAAGATCACCCCCAACAAAGACAGAATGTCTGCGAAAGACATTCAGCAGTCAGGGACCAAGGCCCCCTGTGGATCACACAATCCACCCCCTCAGGTTGGAGTTGCAGGTTTAAACCACGTCCCTTTAAAGGTCAACAGTCTGAACTCCTCCACCCTCAGCACAGGCGAAGATAAATTAAATGAGTCGGTTGAGTATATAACTCATCGAACAGGGAAACCACAGTACACATCTTCGAATGTTCTCGGCCAACTTCTCCTCCCTTTTCAGCGCAAATCATATTTGCAGCAAAAGAGACACCAGGCACAGCTCGCCCAGGTGCAAGAAGATAACCAGATCCTAAAGGACGGCTTCAAAAGGATGCAGGACCGACTTAAGACCTTGCAAGTCGAATGCAAGGCCCTGCAGGAGGAGAATAAAATACTGCAAGAAAGCTGCAGGTTAGCCAGACGAATGAAAGAAAGTGTCATGGTACCCGGAATTCAGGAGGAGCAGGTACGCACCGCAGCCCCCACGCCAGCTGAGGAAGCCCTACACAAGGGATGGGATACTGAACCAGATCCCTGGAGGAAGGAGACAGACATGTTGGACGACCAGAGGACTTATGAGTCTTCAGACGACTCGGGCAACTCCCACCAGGCTGTTACTCATGGTTTACGGACCAGACAGAGTGTCAGCGCCTCAGTGGAGACACTCCAGCCAGAGGTCCAATCCCTGCCGAAAGAGAACAAATCTCTTTGTCAGCACCGACAAACTGCCAAGCAGAAGGTGTTAGACACGTTTGAATTAATTCAGGGAGCCACGTCGTCAGGATACGACTCTGATCGTGCACCAAGCCCCTTAAAAAATCAAACGCCCCTGCTGAAAAAGCTCAGTAGAAAACCGAGCAGCCAGGTTAGTCTAATGACTAAACAAAGTCTTGTTCCCCCTGTCAATCCTGAACAGAAAGATTTTGACTGTAGAGCCCCTCCCTTTGACAAAACGCTCCGGTATATTGACAGCTGCCACACCTTTTCACACCTTCACAGGTTTGAATCACCCCATGGGAAGGGGGGTGACATCTCAGCCCCCTCAGGCAGAGATTACAGCAGGCCCTCTCCTACTACCTGCAGGTTCCCACACATACACCCTGAGCGTCACAAAGGTGACGTAGCACTTGAAGGCAACAAATTGCCTCGTGCTATGAAGCAGTCCAAGAGACCACGTCACCGGCAGAGAAGACGACAGAGCCAGGGGGGTGAAGGGTTGAGCCAGCCGTAGGGTAGGTTCCAGCCTGAGGAGTCAATCACTGACAGACCTGAACAGAACTCTCGGGATGACCGAAGCCTAAGACAGAAGGGTAGGTATAACCAGAGTTCCCAAGAGGAACTCTCGGGATGGCCGAAGCCTAAGTCAGAAGGGTAGGTATAACCAGAGTTCCCAAGAGCTTCATAAGGAAGCAGGTCTCGGCAGTGAAATGACTAGCACAATTCCGAGGGGGGTGATAGATGGGGTAAGACAGTGTCAGGCCTCCAGCCCTTACAAAGAACCAGGTTCTGACTCCACATTGGGGAGGCGGGAGTAGCTCCCATTTCAAAATCCAGTCACTCTACTCACGCTTTTGTTGTTGTTGTTTTTGTTTTGTTTTGTGGCCTCACACCCATAGTGAGACTCTACATGTACATGTACATTACGCACTGACATGCCACAAACACACACAGGCTTTCTCCTGCCCAGTCAAGGAGTTAGCCCACACATCTACACATGAAACTCTTCTCTTTCTCTCTTCCTCTTGTTTGTTTGTTTCATGTGTTTTGTCCAAGAATGCACCTTGAGCAGCAATGCTTCGCTAATGTCTGATTATGTTTTGATGTTTAGCGTTAGACATAGTTAGACAGTCTGCCCAGACTTTGCCTCAATGTCTGCCCAGACCAAATGCCTCTTGAATTTATGGACTGTTTGCCAAATTAACTTTTGTACAAGTATCTCCAAAGCACGTGGACTGGTGGCCCATAGTGCCCTGAAGACCATGACCTGCATCCCGCTCTTCAGGCCAGGGGGGATGTTGGGTCCAGCCAGGATGGCAAAGTTCAGGCTGTGTATGTTTGGAGAACTACAACAAAAGACTCTTTATCCCAGCATGCCTTGCAGGTACTCCCAGAATGCTTTGCCACACCTAACACAGAGGTGTGAAGTCTGGGAGGTATAAAGCCGGCCATGTCTCATTGTTGTCTCTCTTTCAAACGTCGTCTGGCGACGTCCGAGGATACCCAACTCTGTTCCTGTTTCCAGCACGCTGCTCTTTGTTTAAGTTTTGGCGCGCAGCTGATCCAAGGCCTTGAAGCACACCGACGTCCTAATTTCCGAGCCTAGATCATCCACTTGAACGCATCTCAGAAGTATAGCGTTCTATTTCTCCCGTATCAAAACGGTATTGAGAGAGACTGTAAGGATTACGTCTCGTTCCGTCCTTTGAAGAAAGGACACCCACGGAGATCACCTCGCTCGACGGAGGACACGACGGCCCTGCTCAACCCCACTGGACACGCACCGCCATCACCTTACAACTGCAGAAAGGCCGCTCCAGAACCTCTTTTCTTCCTTTCATCAACCGTGGACAAACGGTTACAAGTGAGGCTTAACTAGGTCTGGGCAGTTAGATATAGAGAGTGTGTTTAATAACTGAGTTATTATTGGGAAACGGTGATAATATTTGCTTGGTGTTTGACCACTGTGTCTTAGATTTTACCAGAGTAAAATCTCTTTTGTTCTCCTTATTTGTGCCGCTGTGTCCCATGTGTTCATCTGTGAGCTCCCACGTCATAACCGGGTAATAGACTCACTATCAGAAAGACTAGTGTGAACGCCGTCTGATACAAATCCGGCCACTAGCTTCTGGTACGCGACGTAAACTGTGCTCTGAGTTGTGGTGAGCTCCAGTCCGAGATTGAGCTGTCGAGGTGCGTTGTTTTCTCTCGCTCTCTCGCCTTTACACACACACCTTTCGGTAAACACACACACATAGAGACCTGTGGCTTTCCAGACGCTGCAGAAACGTAGATCACGTTCTGTGTCCGCCATCACGTGACCGCGCGTGGTCGTCGCCATTTTGTCTGTCTCTGTCTGTCTGTCCCCCCCCCTTTTTCTCTCTCTCTCTCTCACTCTCTCTCTCACACACACACACACACACACACACACACACACACACACACACACACACACACACACACATGTGCCACGCTTGTTTGTTTTGTTTGTTAATTGTAGTTTGGCTTATGATGGTTATTTGTTTGATTGGGTTTCATTGATTTACTTGATGTTGCTTTGTTAAATTTCTATTATATCTTAAAAAGTCATTGTTTGTGATCACTGTGAATTTGCTTTGTGACTTAGGCTGGGTGAAAGGGCTTTGTGTTCGGATTTCACACCTTCAATTAAATACAGATTATTAATTATTAATGATATTGGTATTTAATTAAATAATTTGAGACTGATATTGGTAATATTTTGGTTGTTCCCTGTTTACAGGGTGGTGCCCCGAGGTTTATTAAACGCAGTTTAATAACAATTATTGATTTAGATTAATAATTAAATAAACTTAATTATTAATTTATTTTGACAATCAAATTTTACTTCATAAAACCCAACATAACCGTTGGTCAGGTATTCGCTCCTGAAAATTCCCAACATAATGATGCATCCCGTGTGAGGCCCTTAATAAACCAGCTTTGTTACATTGTTTGTTCACAGTGATCCAAACTAAGGAAATTCTCTTTTCTTTGGGAGATTACTTTTTGTTGTTTTTAAAGCAAAGCAAACATCAAGTTGTGTGTTAGTTGTGCTGCTGCGTGTTGACGAGTGAGTAGTTTAATAATTTTTGTGTGCTTATTGTTGTTGGAGACAACAAGTTAGCCATTTGTTTAGTCAGGAGTGTAACTTTAAAATTGTTACAGAGCCAGCTGCCTGAGAGGTGTGTCTTCCCCCAATCCTCAAAAGGACTTGAGGTGTGAATGTTCGCACCTAGCTGCCAGGACAGACTGCACTGATCCGGTTTAGAACCGTAGGTCAGAATTGCCTCCTGCTGACTTTTTATCTTGCAGCTTCACAAACAGTAATCCACTAAGGTATTCTGTTTTACCACATCAACATTAACATTAACATGGGTACCAAAACTTCTTGTGAGCCAGGAGCTAAGACTCCTTTTGGATCAGACCACCACACATCACCAAAAGAAACTGTTGCTGGTCTGACGCAGCTCTCCTTAGAGGGGATTGCCAACCTGATCAGCTATTTCATTAGCATTTGTAAGGACACCTTGAGAAAGGTAGGTGACCAGGCCAACCCCCGAGCCAAGATCACCCCCAACAAAGACAGAATGTCTGCGAAAGACATTCAGCAGTCAGGGACCAAGGCCCCCTGTGGATCACACAATCCACCCCCTCAGGTTGGAGTTGCAGGTTTAAACCACGTCCCTTTAAAGGTCAACAGTCTGAACTCCTCCACCCTCAGCACAGGCGAAGATAAATTAAATGAGTCGGTTGAGTATATAACTCATCGAACAGGGAAACCACAGTACACATCTTCGAATGTTCTCGGCCAACTTCTCCTCCCTTTTCAGCGCAAATCATATTTGCAGCAAAAGAGACACCAGGCACAGCTCGCCCAGGTGCAAGAAGATAACCAGATCCTAAAGGACGGCTTCAAAAGGATGCAGGACCGACTTAAGACCTTGCAAGTCGAATGCAAGGCCCTGCAGGAGGAGAATAAAATACTGCAAGAAAGCTGCAGGTTAGCCAGACGAATGAAAGAAAGTGTCATGGTACCCGGAATTCAGGAGGAGCAGGTACGCACCGCAGCCCCCACGCCAGCTGAGGAAGCCCTACACAAGGGATGGGATACTGAACCAGATCCCTGGAGGAAGGAGACAGACATGTTGGACGACCAGAGGACTTATGAGTCTTCAGACGACTCGGGCAACTCCCACCAGGCTGTTACTCATGGTTTACGGACCAGACAGAGTGTCAGCGCCTCAGTGGAGACACTCCAGCCAGAGGTCCAATCCCTGCCGAAAGAGAACAAATCTCTTTGTCAGCACCGACAAACTGCCAAGCAGAAGGTGTTAGACACGTTTGAATTAATTCAGGGAGCCACGTCGTCAGGATACGACTCTGATCGTGCACCAAGCCCCTTAAAAAATCAAACGCCCCTGCTGAAAAAGCTCAGTAGAAAACCGAGCAGCCAGGTTAGTCTAATGACTAAACAAAGTCTTGTTCCCCCTGTCAATCCTGAACAGAAAGATTTTGACTGTAGAGCCCCTCCCTTTGACAAAACGCTCCGGTATATTGACAGCTGCCACACCTTTTCACACCTTCACAGGTTTGAATCACCCCATGGGAAGGGGGGTGACATCTCAGCCCCCTCAGGCAGAGATTACAGCAGGCCCTCTCCTACTACCTGCAGGTTCCCACACATACACCCTGAGCGTCACAAAGGTGACGTAGCACTTGAAGGCAACAAATTGCCTCGTGCTATGAAGCAGTCCAAGAGACCACGTCACCGGCAGAGAAGACGACAGAGCCAGGGGGGTGAAGGGTTGAGCCAGCCGTAGGGTAGGTTCCAGCCTGAGGAGTCAATCACTGACAGACCTGAACAGAACTCTCGGGATGACCGAAGCCTAAGACAGAAGGGTAGGTATAACCAGAGTTCCCAAGAGGAACTCTCGGGATGGCCGAAGCCTAAGTCAGAAGGGTAGGTATAACCAGAGTTCCCAAGAGCTTCATAAGGAAGCAGGTCTCGGCAGTGAAATGACTAGCACAATTCCGAGGGGGGTGATAGATGGGGTAAGACAGTGTCAGGCCTCCAGCCCTTACAAAGAACCAGGTTCTGACTCCACATTGGGGAGGCGGGAGTAGCTCCCATTTCAAAATCCAGTCACTCTACTCACGCTTTTGTTGTTGTTGTTTTTGTTTTGTTTTGTGGCCTCACACCCATAGTGAGACTCTACATGTACATGTACATTACGCACTGACATGCCACAAACACACACAGGCTTTCTCCTGCCCAGTCAAGGAGTTAGCCCACACATCTACACATGAAACTCTTCTCTTTCTCTCTTCCTCTTGTTTGTTTGTTTCATGTGTTTTGTCCAAGAATGCACCTTGAGCAGCAATGCTTCGCTAATGTCTGATTATGTTTTGATGTTTAGCGTTAGACATAGTTAGACAGTCTGCCCAGACTTTGCCTCAATGTCTGCCCAGACCAAATGCCTCTTGAATTTATGGACTGTTTGCCAAATTAACTTTTGTACAAGTATCTCCAAAGCACGTGGACTGGTGGCCCATAGTGCCCTGAAGACCATGACCTGCATCCCGCTCTTCAGGCCAGGGGGGATGTTGGGTCCAGCCAGGATGGCAAAGTTCAGGCTGTGTATGTTTGGAGAACTACAACAAAAGACTCTTTATCCCAGCATGCCTTGCAGGTACTCCCAGAATGCTTTGCCACACCTAACACAGAGGTGTGAAGTCTGGGAGGTATAAAGCCGGCCATGTCTCATTGTTCTCTCTCTTTCAAACGTCGTCTGGCGACGTCCGAGGATACCCAACTCTGTTCCTGTTTCCAGCACGCTGCTCTTTGTTTAAGTTTTGGCGCGCAGCTGATCCAAGGCCTTGAAGCACACCGACGTCCTAATTTCCGAGCCTAGATCATCCACTTGAACGCATCTCAGAAGTATAGCGTTCTATTTCTCCCGTATCAAAACGGTATTGAGAGAGACTGTAAGGATTACGTCTCGTTCCGTCCTTTGAAGAAAGGACACCCACGGAGATCACCTCGCTCGACGGAGGACACGACGGCCCTGCTCAACCCCACTGGACACGCACCGCCATCACCTTACAACTGCAGAAAGGCCGCTCCAGAACCTCTTTTCTTCCTTTCATCAACCGTGGACAAACGGTTACAAGTGAGGCTTAACTAGGTCTGGGCAGTTAGATATAGAGAGTGTGTTTAATAACTGAGTTATTATTGGGAAACGGTGATAATATTTGCTTGGTGTTTGACCACTGTGTCTTAGATTTTACCAGAGTAAAATCTCTTTTGTTCTCCTTTATTTGTGCCGCTGTGTCCCATGTGTTCATCTGTGAGCTCCCACGTCATAACCGGGTAATAGACTCACTATCAGAAAGACTAGTGTGAACGCCGTCTGATACAAATCCGGCCACTAGCTTCTGGTACGCGACGTAAACTGTGCTCTGAGTTGTGGTGAGCTCCAGTCCGAGATTGAGCTGTCGAGGTGCGTTGTTTTCTCTCGCTCTCTCGCCTTGACACACACACCTTACGGTAGACGCACACACATAGAGACCTGTGGCTTTCCAGACGCTGCAGAAACGTAGATCACGTTCTGTGTCCGCCATCACGTGACCGCGCGTGGTCGTCGCCATTTTGTCTGTCTTTGTCTGTCTGTCCCCCCCCCTTTTTCTCTCTCTCTCTCTCACTCTCTCTCTCACACACACACACACACACACACACACACACACACACACACACACACACACACACATGTGCCACGCTTGTTTGTTTTGTTTGTTAATTGTAGTTTGGCTTATGATGGTTATTTGTTTGATTGGGTTTCATTGATTTACTTGATGTTGCTTTGTTAAATAAATTCTATTATATCTTAAAAAGTCGTTGTTTGTGATCACTGTGAATTTGCTTTGTGACTTAGGCTGGGTGAAAGGGCTTTGTGTTCGGATTTCACACCTTCAATTAAATACAGATTATTAATTATTAATGATATTGGTATTTAATTAAATAATTTGAGACTGATATTGGTAATATTTTGGTTGTTCCCTGTTTACAGGGTGGTGCCCCGAGGTTTATTAAACGCAGTTTAATAACAATTATTGATTTAGATTAATAATTAAATAAACTTAATTATTAATTTATTTTGACAATCAAATTTTACTTCATAAAACCCAACATAACAGTTGGTCAGGTATTCGCTCCTGAAAATTCCCAACAAAGGTAAGAGGGGGCCTGAATTATCAACTGAAAAAAAAAATCCAGTAGAATTAAATAAGGAGCTCACCCTGAAGACATGCGACCCCTCCCAGGAGCAGGACATCAGCGGCACTTCTCTTCCAGCGTGGCCACACGCAGCAAACCAGCCACCAAAAACTCATTAAAAGTATCAACAACAAAAAAAGGAAATATGAGGCCGACCAAACACTCCCATCTTCACCCCAATTTGTCACAATCACGCACGATTAGATGGAGAAGGAAAGGTTGAAGCTGTGTCTTCTCCTTGTTTGCTCAACTCCAAACAAGATGCACACTACAGACATCAAATGTTATTGTTTATTTTAATTTTATTTTTTTTATTTTTTTTATTTTTTTATTTTTATTTTATTGAGTATTTAGCATTTTTCTGTGTATATGCAGTCATGGATGAAAGTCAGCAGGTCTAGGCTGGTCCAGGCTTTTTCCTATTTTCAACGCTGCGTTCTCCACGCTCAGGAGACACAGGCTTTCCTGGAGAGATTCGATGGCCGTCTCCATTCCTGCTTTACATTCGTCAAACTCCTTCTTGGATGTCTCCAGCTCCTCCTCCAGCTGTTTCACCCTCATCTGACCGTTTTCCTCACACTCCTTCAGTTTGGAAGCAGCGACCTGGTCTCTGAGTTTCATCACGTCTCTGAAGTCGCTGGACGCCTCGTACTGGTGAGACACGCAGGTTTCGAGAGTGAAGATTTCGCTCTTCATGTGGTTTCTGAGATCTATAACTTCTCTCTTGGAAATCTTTAACAGTTCCTTCAGCTGTTTCTCTGTTATCTGCCACTTCTCTTCGCGATCCCTCAGCTTCTGCGCCGCGTGCTCTTCTTTGAGAGTGAGCACCTCCTTGTAGCGCTCCTCCATGACGGCGAGCTTGGCTGCGTGCTCCCCTCTCAGAATGCGCAGACTGTCCTCATGAGAGGCGATCTCTCTCTCTAATTGTTTCCTGCCTTGGTCATGAAGTTCACTCATGGATTCCTGAACGCGCAGCGCGTCTTTAAGAGATGCGATCTCGCTCGCCGCTTGCTCTCTGCACTCGGTGAGTTCTCCCCTGCACACCTTTAACTCCAGCTCCAGCCTCGTCACCTTCATTCTCAACTTTTCTCTGTCGTCCCTCGCTTTCCTGCCGGTGATCTCTCCGAGGTCGGCTCCCTCTAAAGAAAGCCTTTCAGCGTTCTCTTCCATCATGAGACTTTCGTCCCTGTTGGAATCTATTTCAAGCTGTGTTTTGCCTTCATAGAGTTCCAGCTGTGCTATCCTCATCTGCCACTTCTCCTCACAATCCCTCAACCTGTCGGCGGCATTTTGCTCTGTCAGACTCACCACTTCTCTGTGGTGCTTTTCCATGTCAGAAATCTTTGTGGCGTACTCCTCTCTGAGCAGGCGCTGAGTTTCCTCCACAAGGTCCATTTGTCTCGCTGTTTCCGTGCTGTCTTTTTGAAGCTCTGAAGCGTCCCCGTCCTCGCAGTCGCTTCCCGTGTCCGAACAGCCTTTAGCCTTCACGTCTCTCAGAATGCTCAGACACACCTGGAGAGTGAAGATTTCTCTCTCCATCTGGGCTTTGCCTTCGTTGGCCTCTCTCACGATCCCTTGCATGTCCTCGGCGAGCTGTTCCACTCTCACCTGCCACCTTCCGTTGCACTCCCTCAGCTTTGTATCTGCGTTTTCCTCCAAGAGGCGGGTCGTCTCCTCGTAACGCTCTTTTGCATCATCGAGCCTTCTCGCGCACATCTCTCGCTGGAAATACAGGCTTTGCTCCAGCGTAAAGACTTGGTTCTTCATGTGGTTGTTGAGAGAATAGAGCTCTCTCTTGGCGAGCTGTAATTTTTCCTTCAGCTGCTTCACTGTCACCTGCCACACTTCCTCGCACGCGTTCAGTTTCTGCGTGGCAGTTTCCTCCATGAGACGGAGCATCTCTTTGTGGCTTTGCTCCGCGGCGGACAGCCTCGCAGCGCTCTCCTCTCTCAGAAAGCGCAGACTTTCCTCGAGAAGGGATGGCTCTTTTCCCGTTGGTGTTTCACCTCCGTTGAGGTCCTCCTCCTCTTGTTGTTTGGCCGTACTCTTCTCCCCGCAGCTATCTTCCTTTTCAGAAAGCGTTGCAGCGTCCTCGTCTGCAAGGACGGGCGGACTGTCCTCGGAGCTCACTTCTTTCTCCATGGAAGCTCTGACTTCACACGGTGCTCCCTCCAGCTGTCTCACTTTCATCTGCCACTTCTCCTCACAGTCCCTCAGTTGTTTGATAGCGTCTCCCTCTTTGACGCGGATCACCTCCTCATAGTGTTCCTTCATCACACATATGTCCTCTGCCTGAATGCGAATACTTTCCTGGAGAGTTACGATTTGTCTCTCCAGTCTGAATTTTTCTTCCCCGTCTTTGACCGTGGCTTGCTTCACCTGTTGATCCAGCTGTTTCACTTTCATCTGCCACTCCTCAAACGTTTCCTTCAGTTTTTTGGCAGCATTGACCTCTTTGATGCTGATCACTTCCTGGAACTGATCTTTGATGGCAGAAATCCGGAGAAAATTTTCCTCGCCTTGATTATGCAGATCTTCCTCAAGAGAGACGATATGATTGACTTGCTTTCTGCGTTCATTCCTCATTTCTTTCAGCTCCTCCTTCATACGGTCACTGAGGGACTGAGCAGCTTCCAGATTTGTTTTAAGATCAGTTATTTCTTTCTGCTGTTCTTTGCTCTGCTCCTGAAAGGATTCCCTCTCCACCTGGGATTCATGCTTTAGCTTATTGATGATGGTCTTTGTGATTGCTTTGTCCTTCTCATTCTTCTCTCCGTGATTATACAGATCTTTCTCAAGAGAGGCGATTTTATTGACTTGCTTTCTCCATTCATTCTTCTTATCTTTCAGCTCCTCTTCCTTACGGTCACTGAGGGACTGAGCAGCTTCCAGATTTGTTTTAAGATCAGTTATTTCTTTCTGCTGTCCTTTGCTCTGCTCCTGAAAGGACTCCCTCTCCACCTGGAAGTCCTTCTGTAACATATCGATGATGGCCTTTGTGACTGCTTTTTCCTGCTCAGTCTCGCTCTTCAAGCTTTGCATGTCCTCAGAGTGGCTTCGCATCTGCTCAGCCAGCGTTGACTTCTCCTCCCTCAGGCTCTTGTTCTCAAGCTCAAGCTTCTTGATTGTTCTCAGACTTGAGCGATTAGCTTCATAGAACATAACCAGGAGTGGTTTGGGAGACGTTGCAATGTATTGTCCTTTTACGTAAGATTGTGCAATTTCTTCATTGGATAATGCGGAGGCATCCCACAAGCCAAAACTTGGTGATTGTCTTTTGCTTTGCTCCATTTTTTTTTATTTTTAACTCGTGTAAAGTGTGTTGATGAATGTATTCCTTGGTTCACTCAGTGTTTGTTGCTGTGTGTCAGATCAGTCGTCCAGATCAAAGGTCTAATGAGAAGTCTCTTGAGATGATTAATAAGAAAACCCTTGTGATGTCACTTGTGATGTCACAGATTTTGACCTTTCATCTTTAAATAAGCCTTAACCAATAGAGCATGTTGTTTATTTTTAAATTTTGGCCCCATTAGTTTGGAACTTGACTGTCGCTTAGCAACCGAAACATTTCCCTTAGTAAGTCACTGTGATTGGCTGTTGTGTGTAAGCAGCCCCTGATTGGTTGTTTGATTCAGACTTTATTAAAAAACAAAATCTGGCAGAAGGCGACAGGAAGTTCTAACTGAATTCAAGCAAACGTTGTCATAGCAACCTTTTAAATCCTAAACATTCTCCTCACAGGGTCCCTGTGATCGGCTAGTTATAAGAAACCTAAACTTGATTGGTTGTTTGAGTCAGACCTCATAGCTGTGTCCCATTCAAGATTCAAGACACATTCAAGACATATTCAGATGTCCCCCATCAGATGTCACAGGTCAAAAAATAAAGACATACAAAGCAGGATGCTCACAGATCAGAAACACACAAACCTAAAGAAACGTTTGAATTAAATATTAGAGACAAGTAAAGATCCAAATATCCATTCATCAATTCATGGCGACTGTTTTTCCCAATTCAGGAAAATTCAGAGATAATTTCTGTTGTAATGACGACCAACTCTGCTTCTGCACCCTGAACCTGAATGTTTAATTCTGTTTATTAAAGAATTATACAATGATAAAATACATTTTTAATCAAATATCTGAAGGTACTGTGTTTCGTTCTCCGGGTATTTCTGCCATCTATATTTTTAAATCGTTATATTGAATCCAATTATGACCCAAGTATTTGAAATTGAATTGAACTGTGAGGTCGCGGATAAAACCCAGCCCAGAGCCCAGCAACAACAGGAAGTCACTGCAACAACATTAAAACAATAGGTACATTTTCAGAATAAAATACTCGGAACAATCACCGTATGTCTCCGTTTTTGTATTTTAAATGGTTTTTGTACGATTTTAACATCTATCATATTATATTGGTTTCCTTTGTTTTGGCACCTCGGCCGTCCGTCTGATGGATGAGGGTGCACGGAGCCTTTAAGTGTAAAAGCACAAACAATGAGCCAATCTTTCATTCACAACAAACGTGCTGTACAACACTGAGGTATCTTTGATTTACAGTCGGATGAAACGTTGGTTACCAACGTGGCGTTCTTGCCCCTCTTGAGGGCGCCAAAGATCTCAGGAGGAGGGCTTGTTCTGCACAACTAAACTCTAACTAGATAGTTTCTACCAACATGTCTGTTCTAAGATTACACCAGAGAATAGACATTTAACAACAATCAACGAGTGTCCGTTAGTTTACAGTCATGTCCTGAGCGGCTCAGCTTTTTCTGAGATTTCAGTAGAAAGGGCTCCAAGTAAAAATAAAAAAAAAAGTCACTTTGATATAAGTCTCCAACCGTTTCAAGAACATGTTGTCTCAACACACAACAACATGACAAGACTTCAATCTGAATTAAATACCGACGTACAACAGAGCGGGGACATTTTGAAAATTAACGCAGAGATAAAACAATTTGACCAGCTGTTTTGGAATTTGCACCTTTTTGTCTTTTTTCCAGCTCTGTACATTTTTAAATAACATTACACATCTTCATTGACATTGAATAAATTAAAAAAAAAGGTTATTCTGAAATAACAGCATTTTCATGTAGAGCTACATTTTAGGTAGCTGTGGTCCGACTAAAAGATAAGCTGCATTTAATCTTACGGTCGATTCTACTCAAAAAGTTGTTCTTGAAAAATATATTCTTGTCCAGAGAAGTCATCCTTCTGTTTTTACTCACAACATTTTCTCATCTTTTGCCACTAAAAGCACAAACTTTGTAAATCAATGTTTTTGCTGAATCGATACCATCTGGACTTTTCACCCACGAGCTGTGGTTGTTTCACCACCGGGCCTTCTGATAGGACGCGGTGGGCTTTGCACGCTCAGTCCTTGTCCATGTTTAGTTCACGATGGAGCGTATTGCACAGAAGTTAAAACATTTTACCAATTGGAGGACAACTGGTGTCCTACTATCCTGAGCTGCAGTCCCTACAGAGACAGGAGTGTGTTTCAAACAGCTGCAGAAATGTGTCCTCCTTGTGAAGCTCCTGGACGAGCGTGAACTCTCAGAATCCTGTGAAGTGAGGATTTAGTGAGCACACGCTCTCCTCCTGCGCTGCTAAAATTTACATTTTATTTATAGAGCGCTTTTCAAAAACTCAAAGACACTTTACATGTTAAAAACAAATACAAGTATACAGGATAAAAAGAAAGAGCAAAAATACATACATAGTTAAATTGATATAAATGATGCGTGATACAGAGATCAGTGAGGTGACAGGTTGGAGGCCGTGCGGAACAGGTGTGTTTATAATTTGGTCTTGAAGGTGGTCGGGTCGACGGTGTCACGAATGTGTTGTGGGAGTGAGTTCCAAAGGGAGGGGGCGGCAACAGAGAAGGCTCTGTCCCCCCAGGTTCGGTGCCTGGTCCTAGGGACGGTCAGGAGGTTTGCATCGGTGGAACGGAGGGTACAGGATGGCGTGTAGGGGTGGAGCAAGTCTGTAAGGTGTTGGGTCCAGCCAGGATGGCAAAGTTCAGGCTGTGTATGTTTGGAGAACTACAACAAAAGACTCTTTATCCCAGCATGCCTTGCAGGTACTCCCAGAATGCTTTGCCACACCTAACACAGAGGTGTGAAGTCTGGGAGGTATAAAGCCGGCCATGTCTCATTGTTGTCTCTCTTTCAAACGTCGTCTGGCGACGTCCGAGGATACCCAACTCTGTTCCTGTTTCCAGCACGCTGCTCTTTGTTTAAGTTTTGGCGCGCAGCTGATCCAAGGCCTTGAAGCACACCGACGTCCTAATTTCCGAGCCTAGATCATCCACTTGAACGCATCTCAGAAGTATAGCGTTCTATTTCTCCCGTATCAAAACGGTATTGAGAGAGACTGTAAGGATTACGTCTCGTTCCGTCCTTTGAAGAAAGGACACCCACGGAGATCACCTCGCTCGACGGAGGACACGACGGCCCTGCTCAACCCCACTGGACACGCACCGCCGTCACCTTACAACTGCAGAAAGGCCGCTCCAGAACCTCTTTTCTTCCTTTCATCAACCGTGGACAAACGGTTACAAGTGAGGCTTAGCTAGGTCTGGGCAGTTAGATATAGAGAGTGTGTTTAATAACTGAGTTATTATTGGGAAACGGTGATAATATTTGCTTGGTGTTTGACCACTGTGTCTTAGATTTTACCAGAGTAAAATCTCTTTTGTTCTCCTTATTTGTGCCGCTGTGTCCCATGTGTTCATCTGTGAGCTCCCACGTCATAACCGGGTAATAGACTCACTATCAGAAAGACTAGTGTGAACGCCGTCTGATACAAATCCGGCCACTAGCTTCTGGTACGCGACGTAAACTGTGCTCTGAGTTGTGGTGAGCTCCAGTCCGAGATTGAGCTGTCGAGGTGCGTTGTTTTCTCTCGCTCTCTCGCCTTTACACACACACCTTTCGGTAAACACACACACATAGAGACCTGTGGCTTTCCAGACGCTGCAGAAACGTAGATCACGTTCTGTGTCCGCCATCACGTGACCGCGCGTGGTCGTCGCCATTTTGTTGTTTTCTCTCTCTCTCTCTCACTCTCTCTCTCACACACACACACACACACACACACACACACACACACACACACATGTGCCACGCTTGTTTGTTTTGTTTGTTAATTGTAGTTTGGCTTATGATGGTTATTTGTTTGATTGGGTTTCATTGATTTACTTGATGTTGCTTTGTTAAATTTCTATTATATCTTAAAAAGTCGTTGTTTGTGATCACTGTGAATTTGCTTTGTGACTTAGGCTGGGTGAAAGGGCTTTGTGTTCGGATTTCACACCTTCAATTAAATACAGATTATTAATTATTAATGATATTGGTATTTAATTAAATAATTTGAGACTGATATTGGTAATATTTTGGTTGTTCCCTGTTTACAGGGTGGTGCCCCGAGGTTTATTAAACGCAGTTTAATAACAATTATTGATTTAGATTAATAATTAAATAAACTTAATTATTAATTTATTTTGACAATCAAATTTTACTTCATAAAACCCAACATAACCGTTGGTCAGGTATTCGCTCCTGAAAATTCCCAACATAATGATGCATCCCGTGTGAGGCCCTTAATAAACCAGCTTTGTTACATTGTTTGTTCACAGTGATCCAAACTAAGGAAATTCTCTTTTCTTTGGGAGATTACTTTTTGTTGTTTTTAAAGCAAAGCAAACATCAAGTTGTGTGTTAGTTGTGCTGCTGCGTGTTGACGAGTGAGTAGTTTAATAATTTTTGTGTGCTTATTGTTGTTGGAGACAACAAGTTAGCCATTTGTTTAGTCAGGAGTGTAACTTTAAAATTGTTACAGAGCCAGCTGCCTGAGAGGTGTGTCTTCCCCCAATCCTCAAAAGGACTTGAGGTGTGAATGTTCGCACCTAGCTGCCAGGACAGACTGCACTGATCCGGTTTAGAACCGTAGGTCAGAATTGCCTCCTGCTGACTTTTTATCTTGCAGCTTCACAAACAGTAATCCACTAAGGTATTCTGTTTTACCACATCAACATTAACATTAACATGGGTACCAAAACTTCTTGTGAGCCAGGAGCTAAGACTCCTTTTGGATCAGACCACCACACATCACCAAAAGAAACTGTTGCTGGTCTGACGCAGCTCTCCTTAGAGGGGATTGCCAACCTGATCAGCTATTTCATTAGCATTTGTAAGGACACCTTGAGAAAGGTAGGTGACCAGGCCAACCCCCGAGCCAAGATCACCCCCAACAAAGACAGAATGTCTGCGAAAAACATTCAGCAGTCAGGGACCAAGGCCCCCTGTGGATCACACAATCCACCCCCTCAGGTTGGAGTTGCAGGTTTAAACCACGTCCCTTTAAAGGTCAACAGTCTGAACTCCTCCACCCTCAGCACAGGCGAAGATAAATTAAATGAGTCGGTTGAGTATATAACTCATCGAACAGGGAAACCACAGTACACATCTTCGAATGTTCTCGGCCAACTTCTCCTCCCTTTTCAGCGCAAATCATATTTGCAGCAAAAGAGACACCAGGCACAGCTCGCCCAGGTGCAAGAAGATAACCAGATCCTAAAGGACGGCTTCAAAAGGATGCAGGACCGACTTAAGACCTTGCAAGTCGAATGCAAGGCCCTGCAGGAGGAGAATAAAATACTGCAAGAAAGCTGCAGGTTAGCCAGACGAATGAAAGAAAGTGTCATGGTACCCGGAATTCAGGAGGAGCAGGTACGCACCGCAGCCCCCACGCCAGCTGAGGAAGCCCTACACAAGGGATGGGATACTGAACCAGATCCCTGGAGGAAGGAGACAGACATGTTGGACGACCAGAGGACTTATGAGTCTTCAGACGACTCGGGCAACTCCCACCAGGCTGTTACTCATGGTTTACGGACCAGACAGAGTGTCAGCGCCTCAGTGGAGACACTCCAGCCAGAGGTCCAATCCCTGCCGAAAGAGAACAAATCTCTTTGTCAGCACCGACAAACTGCCAAGCAGAAGGTGTTAGACACGTTTGAATTAATTCAGGGAGCCACGTCGTCAGGATACGACTCTGATCGTGCACCAAGCCCCTTAAAAAATCAAACGCCCCTGCTGAAAAAGCTCAGTAGAAAACCGAGCAGCCAGGTTAGTCTAATGACTAAACAAAGTCTTGTTCCCCCTGTCAATCCTGAACAGAAAGATTTTGACTGTAGAGCCCCTCCCTTTGACAAAACGCTCCGGTATATTGACAGCTGCCACACCTTTTCACACCTTCACAGGTTTGAATCACCCCATGGGAAGGGGGGTGACATCTCAGCCCCCTCAGGCAGAGATTACAGCAGGCCCTCTCCTACTACCTGCAGGTTCCCACACATACACCCTGAGCGTCACAAAGGTGACGTAGCACTTGAAGGCAACAAATTGCCTCGTGCTATGAAGCAGTCCAAGAGACCACGTCACCGGCAGAGAAGACGACAGAGCCAGGGGGGTGAAGGGTTGAGCCAGCCGTAGGGTAGGTTCCAGCCTGAGGAGTCAATCACTGACAGACCTGAACAGAACTCTCGGGATGACCGAAGCCTAAGACAGAAGGGTAGGTATAACCAGAGTTCCCAAGAGGAACTCTCGGGATGGCCGAAGCCTAAGTCAGAAGGGTAGGTATAACCAGAGTTCCCAAGAGCTTCATAAGGAAGCAGGTCTCGGCAGTGAAATGACTAGCACAATTCCGAGGGGGGTGATAGATGGGGTAAGACAGTGTCAGGCCTCCAGCCCTTACAAAGAACCAGGTTCTGACTCCACATTGGGGAGGCGGGAGTAGCTCCCATTTCAAAATCCAGTCACTCTACTCACGCTTTTGTTGTTGTTGTTTTTGTTTTGTTTTGTGGCCTCACACCCATAGTGAGACTCTACATGTACATGTACATTACGCACTGACATGCCACAAACACACACAGGCTTTCTCCTGCCCAGTCAAGGAGTTAGCCCACACATCTACACATGAAACTCTTCTCTTTCTCTCTTCCTCTTGTTTGTTTGTTTCATGTGTTTTGTCCAAGAATGCACCTTGAGCAGCAATGCTTCGCTAATGTCTGATTATGTTTTGATGTTTAGCGTTAGACATAGTTAGACAGTCTGCCCAGACTTTGCCTCAATGTCTGCCCAGACCAAATGCCTCTTGAATTTATGGACTGTTTGCCAAATTAACTTTTGTACAAGTATCTCCAAAGCACGTGGACTGGTGGCCCATAGTGCCCTGAAGACCATGACCTGCATCCCGCTCTTCAGGCCAGGGGGGATGTTGGGTCCAGCCAGGATGGCAAAGTTCAGGCTGTGTATGTTTGGAGAACTACAACAAAAGACTCTTTATCCCAGCATGCCTTGCAGGTACTCCCAGAATGCTTTGCCACACCTAACACAGAGGTGTGAAGTCTGGGAGGTATAAAGCCGGCCATGTCTCATTGTTCTCTCTCTTTCAAACGTCGTCTGGCGACGTCCGAGGATACCCAACTCTGTTCCTGTTTCCAGCACGCTGCTCTTTGTTTAAGTTTTGGCGCGCAGCTGATCCAAGGCCTTGAAGCACACCGACGTCCTAATTTCCGAGCCTAGATCATCCACTTGAACGCATCTCAGAAGTATAGCGTTCTATTTCTCCCGTATCAAAACGGTATTGAGAGAGACTGTAAGGATTACGTCTCGTTCCGTCCTTTGAAGAAAGGACACCCACGGAGATCACCTCGCTCGACGGAGGACACGACGGCCCTGCTCAACCCCACTGGACACGCACCGCCGTCACCTTACAACTGCAGAAAGGCCGCTCCAGAACCTCTTTTCTTCCTTTCATCAACCGTGGACAAACGGTTACAAGTGAGGCTTAGCTAGGTCTGGGCAGTTAGATATAGAGAGTGTGTTTAATAACTGAGTTATTATTGGGAAACGGTGATAATATTTGCTTGGTGTTTGACCACTGTGTCTTAGATTTTACCAGAGTAAAATCTCTTTTGTTCTCCTTATTTGTGCCGCTGTGTCCCATGTGTTCATCTGTGAGCTCCCACGTCATAACCGGGTAATAGACTCACTATCAGAAAGACTAGTGTGAACGCCGTCTGATACAAATCCGGCCACTAGCTTCTGGTACGCGACGTAAACTGTGGTCTGAGTTGTGGTGAGCTCCAGTCCGAGATTGAGCTGTCGAGGTGCGTTGTTTTCTCTCGCTCTCTCGCCTTTACACACACACCTTTCGGTAGACGCACACACATAGAGACCTGTGGCTTTCCAGACGCTGCAGAAACGTAGATCACGTTCTGTGTCCGCCATCACGTGACCGCGCGTGGTCGTCGCCATTTTGTCTGTCTCTGTCTGTCTGTCCCCCCCCCCTTTTTCTCTCTCTCTCTCTCACTCTCTCTCTCACACACACACACACACACATGTGCCACGCTTGTTTGTTTTGTTTGTTAATTGTAGTTTGGCTTATGATGGTTATTTGTTTGATTGGGTTTCATTGATTTACTTGATGTTGCTTTGTTAAATAAATTCTATTATATCTTAAAAAGTCGTTGTTTGTGATCACTGTGAATTTGCTTTGTGACTTAGGCTGGGTGAAAGGGCTTTGTGTTCGGATTTCACACCTTCAATTAAATACAGATTATTAATTATTAATGATATTGGTATTTAATTAAATAATTTGAGACTGATATTGGTAATATTTTGGTTGTTCCCTGTTTACAGGGTGGTGCCCCGAGGTTTATTAAACGCAGTTTAATAACAATTATTGATTTAGATTAATAATTAAATAAACTTAATTATTAATTTATTTTGACAATCAAATTTTACTTCATAAAACCCAACATAACAGTTGGTCAGGTATTCGCTCCTGAAAATTCCCAACAAAGGTAAGAGGGGGCCTGAATTATCAACTGAAAAAAAAAATCCAGTAGAATTAAATAAGGAGCTCACTCTGAAGACATGCGACCCCTCCCAGGAGCAGGACATCAGCGGCACTTCTCTTCCAGCGTAGCTACACGCAGCAAACCAGCCACCAAAAACTCATTAAAAGTATCAACAACAAAAAAAAAAGGAAATATGAGGCCGACCAAACACTCCCATCTTCACCCCAATTTGTCACAATCACGCACGATTAGATGGAGAAGGAAAGGTTGAAGCTGTGTCTTCTCCTTGTTTGCTCAACTCCAAACAAGATGCACACTACAGACATCAAATGTTATTGTTTATTTTAATTTTATTTTTTTTATTTTTTTATTTTTTTATTTTTTATTTTATTGAGTATTTAGCATTTTTCTGTGTATATGCAGTCATGGATGAAAGTCAGCAGGTCTAGGCTGGTCCAGGCTTTTTCCTATTTTCAACGCTGCGTTCTCCACGCTCAGGAGACACAGGCTTTCCTGGAGAGATTCGATGGCCGTCTCCATTCCTGCTTTACATTCGTCAAACTCCTTCTTGGATGTCTCCAGCTCCTCCTCCAGCTGTTTCACCCTCATCTGACCGTTTTCCTCACACTCCTTCAGTTTGGAAGCAGCGACCTGGTCTCTGAGTTTCATCACGTCTCTGAAGTCGCTGGACGCCTCGTACTGGTGAGACACGCAGGTTTCGAGAGTGAAGATTTCGCTCTTCATGTGGTTTCTGAGATCTATAACTTCTCTCTTGGAAATCTTTAACAGTTCCTTCAGCTGTTTCTCTGTTATCTGCCACTTCTCTTCGCGATCCCTCAGCTTCTGCGCCGCGTGCTCTTCTTTGAGAGTGAGCACCTCCTTGTAGCGCTCCTCCATGACGGCGAGCTTGGCTGCGTGCTCCCCTCTCAGAATGCGCAGACTGTCCTCATGAGAGGCGATCTCTCTCTCTAATTGTTTCCTGCCTTGGTCATGAAGTTCACTCATGGATTCCTGAACGCGCAGCGCGTCTTTAAGAGATGCGATCTCGCTCGCCGCTTGCTCTCTGCACTCGGTGAGTTCTCCCCTGCACACCTTTAACTCCAGCTCCAGCCTCGTCACCTTCATTCTCAACTTTTCTCTGTCGTCCCTCGCTTTCCTGCCGGTGATCTCTCCGAGGTCGGCTCCCTCTAAAGAAAGCCTTTCAGCGTTCTCTTCCATCATGAGACTTTCGTCCCTGTTGGAATCTATTTCAAGCTGTGTTTTGCCTTCATAGAGTTCCAGCTGTGCTATCCTCATCTGCCACTTCTCCTCACAATCCCTCAACCTGTCGGCGGCATTTTGCTCTGTCAGACTCACCACTTCTCTGTGGTGCTTTTCCATGTCAGAAATCTTTGTGGCGTACTCCTCTCTGAGCAGGCGCTGAGTTTCCTCCACAAGGTCCATTTGTCTCGTTATTTCCGTGCTGTCTTTTTGAAGCTCTGAAGCGTCCCCGTCCTCGCAGTCGCTTCCCGTGTCCGAACAGCCTTTAGCCTTCACGTCTCTCAGAATGCTCAGACACACCTGGAGAGTGAAGATTTCTCTCTCCATCTGGGCTTTGCCTTCGTTGGCCTCTCTCACGATCCCTTGCATGTCCTCGGCGAGCTGTTCCACTCTCACCTGCCACCTTCCGTTGCACTCCCTCAGCTTTGTATCTGCGTTTTCCTCCAAGAGGCGGGTCGTCTCCTCGTAACGCTCTTTTGCATCATCGAGCCTTCTCGCGCACATCTCTCGCTGGAAATACAGGCTTTGCTCCAGCGTAAAGACTTGGTTCTTCATGTGGTTGTTGAGAGAATAGAGCTCTCTCTTGGCGAGCTGTAATTTTTCCTTCAGCTGCTTCACTGTCACCTGCCACACTTCCTCGCACGCGTTCAGTTTCTGCGTGGCAGTTTCCTCCATGAGACGGAGCATCTCTTTGTGGCTTTGCTCCGCAGCGGACAGCCTCGCAGCGCTCTCCTCTCTCAGAAAGCGCAGACTTTCCTCGAGAAGGGATGGCTCTTTTCCCGTTGGTGTTTCACCTCCGTTGAGGTCCTCCTCCTCTTGTTGTTTGGCCGTACTCTTCTCCCCGCAGCTATCTTCCTTTTCAGAAAGCGTTGCAGCGTCCTCGTCTGCAAGGACGGGCGGACTGTCCTCGGAGCTCACTTCTTTCTCCATGGAAGCTCTGACTTCACACGGTGCTCCCTCCATCTGTCTCACTTTCATCTGCCACTTCTCCTCACAGTCCCTCAGTTGTTTGATAGCGTCTCCCTCTTTGACGCGGATCACCTCCTCATAGTGTTCCTTCATCACACATATGTCCTCTGCCTGAATGCGAATACTTTCCTGGAGAGTTACGATTTGTCTCTCCAGTCTGAATTTTTCTTCCCCGTCTTTGACCTTGGCTTGCTTCACCTGTTGATCCAGCTGTTTCACTTTCATCTGCCACTCCTCAAACGTTTCCTTCAGTTTTTTGGCAGCATTGACCTCTTTGATGCTGATCACTTCCTGGAACTGATCTTTGATGGCAGAAATCCGGAGAAAATTTTCCTCGCCTTGATTATGCAGATCTTCCTCAAGAGAGACGATATGATTGACTTGCTTTCTGCGTTCATTCCTCATTTCTTTCAGCTCCTCCTTCATACGGTCACTGAGGGACTGAGCAGCTTCCAGATTTGTTTTAAGATCAGTTATTTCTTTCTGCTGTTCTTTGCTCTGCTCCTGAAAGGATTCCCTCTCCACCTGGGATTCATGCTTTAGCTTATTGATGATGGTCTTTGTGATTGCTTTGTCCTTCTCATTCTTCTCTCCGTGATTATACAGATCTTTCTCAAGAGAGGCGATTTTATTGACTTGCTTTCTCCATTCATTCTTCTTATCTTTCAGCTCCTCTTCCTTACGGTCACTGAGGGACTGAGCAGCTTCCAGATTTGTTTTAAGCTCAGTTATTTCTTTCTGCTGTCCTTTGCTCTGCTCCTGAAAGGATTCCCTCTCCACCTGGAAGTCCTTCTGTAACATATCGATGATGGCCTTTGTGACTGCTTTTTCCTGCTCAGTCTCGCTCTTCAAGCTTTGCATGTCCTCAGAGTGGCTTCGCATCTGCTCAGCCAGCGTTGACTTCTCCTCCCTCAGGCTCTTGTTCTCAAGCTCAAGCTTCTTGATTGTTCTCAGACTTGAGCGATTAGCTTCATAGAACATAACCAGGAGTGGTTTGGGAGACGTTGCAATGTATTGTCCTTTTACGTAAGATTGTGCAATTTCTTCATTGGATAATGCGGAGGCATCCCACAAGCCAAAACTTGGTGATTGTCTTTTGTTTTGCTCCATTTTTTTTTTTTTTTAACTCGTGTAAAGTGTGTTGATGAATGTATTCCTTGGTTCACTCAGTGTTTGTTGCTGTGTGTCAGATCAGTCGTCCAGATCAAAGGTCTAATGAGAAGTCTCTTGAGATGATTAATAAGAAAACCCTTGTGATGTCACTTGTGATGTCACAGATTTTGACCTTTCATCTTTAAATAAGCCTTAACCAATAGAGCATGTTGTTTATTTTTAAATTTTGGCCCCATTAGTTTGGAACTTGACTGTCGCTTAGCAACCGAAACATTTCCCTTAGTAAGTCACTGTGATTGGCTGTTGTGTGTAAGCAGCCCCTGATTGGTTGTTTGATTCAGACTTTATTAAAAAACAAAATCTGGCAGAAGGCGACAGGAAGTTCTAACTGAATTCAAGCAAACGTTGTCATAGCAACCTTTTAAATCCTAAACATTCTCCTCACAGGGTCCCTGTGATCGGCTAGTTATAAGAAACCTAAACTTGATTGGTTGTTTGAGTCAGACCTCATAGCTGTGTCCCATTCAAGATTCAAGACACATTCAAGACATATTCAGATGTCCCCCATCAGATGTCACAGGTCAAAAAATAAAGACATACAAAGCAGGATGCTCACAGATCAGAAACACACAAACCTAAAGAAACGTTTGAATTAAATATTAGAGACAAGTAAAGATCCAAATATCCATTCATCAATTCATGGCGACTGTTTTTCCCAATTCAGGAAAATTCAGAGATAATTTCTGTTGTAATGACGACCAACTCTGCTTCTGCACCCTGAACCTGAATGTTTAATTCTGTTTATTAAAGAATTATACAATGATAAAATACATTTTTAATCAAATATCTGAAGGTACTGTGTTTCGTTCTCCGGGTATTTCTGCCATCTATATTTTTAAATCGTTATATTGAATCCAATTATGACCCAAGTATTTGAAATTGAATTGAACTGTGAGGTCGCGGATAAAACCCAGCCCAGAGCCCAGCAACAACAGGAAGTCACTGCAACAACATTAAAACAATAGGTGCATTTTCAGAATAAAATACTCGGAACAATCACCGTATGTCTCCGTTTTTGTATTTTAAATGGTTTTTGTACGATTTTAACATCTATCATATTATATTGGTTTCCTTTGTTTTGGCACCTCGGCCGTCCGTCTGATGGATGAGGGTGCACGGAGCCTTTAAGTGTAAAAGCACAAACAATGAGCCAATCTTTCATTCACAACAAACGTGCTGTACAACACTGAGGTATCTTTGATTTACAGTCGGATGAAACGTTGGTTACCAACGTGGCGTTCTTGCCCCTCTTGAGGGCGCCAAAGATCTCAGGAGGAGGGCTTGTTCTGCACAACTAAACTCTAACTAGATAGTTTCTACCAACATGTCTGTTCTAAGATTACACCAGAGAATAGACATTTAACAACAATCAAAGTGTGTGTCCGTTAGTTTACAGTCATGTCCTGAGCGGCTCAGCTTTTTCTGAGATTTCAGTAGAAAGGGCTCCAAGTAAAAATAAAAAAAAAAGTCACTTTGATATAAGTCTCCAACCGTTTCAAGAACATGTTGTCTCAACACACAACAACATGACAAGACTTCAATCTGAATTAAATACCGACGTACAACAGAGCGGGGACATTTTGAAAATTAACGCAGAGATAAAACAATTTGACCAGCTGTTTTGGAATTTGCACCTTTTTGTCTTTTTTCCAGCTCTGTACATTTTTAAATAACATTACACATCTTCATTGACATTGAATAGATTTAAAAAAAAGGTTATTCTGAAATAACAGCATTTTCATGTAGAGCTACATTTTAGGTAGCTGTGGTCCGACTAAAAGATAAGCTGCATTTAATCTTACGGTCGATTCTACTCAAAAAGTTGTTCTTGAAAAATATATTCTTGTCCAGAGAAGTCATCCTTCTGTTTTTACTCACAACATTTTCTCATCTTTTGCCACTAAAAGCACAAACTTTGTAAATCAATGTTTTTGCTGAATCGATACCATCTGGACTTTTCACCCACGAGCTGTGGTTGTTTCACCACCGGGCCTTCTGATAGGACGCGGTGGGCTTTGCACGCTCAGTCCTTGTCCATGTTTAGTTCACGATGGAGCGTATTGCACAGAAGTTAAAACATTTTACCAATTGGAGGACAACTGGTGTCCTACTATCCTGAGCTGCAGTCCCTACAGAGACAGGAGTGTGTTTCAAACAGCTGCAGAAATGTGTCCTCCTTGTGAAGCTCCTGGACGAGCGTGAACTCTCAGAATCCTGTGAAGTGAGGATTTAGTGAGCACACGCTCTCCTCCTGCGCTGCTAAAATTTACATTTTATTTATAGAGCGCTTTTCAAAAACTCAAAGACACTTTACATGTTAAAAACAAATACAAGTATACAGGATAAAAAGAAAGAGCAAAAATACATACATAGTTAAATTGATATAAATGATGCGTGATACAGAGATCAGTGAGGTGACAGGTTGGAGGCCGTGCGGAACAGGTGTGTTTATAATTTGGTCTTGAAGGTGGTCGGGTCGACGGTGTCACAAATGTGTTGTGGGAGTGAGTTCCAAAGGGAGGGGGCGGCAACAGAGAAGGCTCTGTCCCCCCAGGTTCGGTGCCTGGTCCTAGGGACGGTCAGGAGGTTTGCATCGGTGGAACGGAGGGTACAGGATGGCGTGTAGGGGTGGAGCAAGTCTGTAAGGTGTTGGGTCCAGCCAGGATGGCAAAGTTCAGGCTGTGTATGTTTGGAGAACTACAACAAAAGACTCTTTATCCCAGCATGCCTTGCAGGTACTCCCAGAATGCTTTGCCACACCTAACACAGAGGTGTGAAGTCTGGGAGGTATAAAGCCGGCCATGTCTCATTGTTGTCTCTCTTTCAAACGTTGTCTGGCGACGTCCGAGGATACCCAACTCTGTTCCTGTTTCCAGCACGCTGCTCTTTGTTTAAGTTTTGGCGCGCAGCTGATCCAAGGCCTTGAAGCACACCGACGTCCTAATTTCCGAGCCTAGATCATCCACTTGAACGCATCTCAGAAGTATAGCGTTCTATTTCTCCCGTATCAAAACGGTATTGAGAGAGACTGACGGAGGACACGACGGCCCTGCTCAACCCCACTGGACACGCACCGCCGTCACCTTACAACTGCAGAAAGGCCGCTCCAGAACCTCTTTTCTTCCTTTCATCAACCGTGGACAAACGGTTACAAGTGAGGCTTAACTAGGTCTGGGCAGTTAGATATAGAGAGTGTGTTTAATAACTGAGTTATTATTGGGAAACGGTGATAATATTTGCTTGGTGTTTGACCGATGTGTCTTAGATTTTACCAGAGTAAAATCTCTTTTGTTCTCCTTTATTTGTGCCGCTGTGTCCCATGTGTTCATCTGTGAGCTCCCACGTCATAACCGGGTAATAGACTCACTATCAGAAAGACTAGTGTGAACGCCGTCTGATACAAATCCGGCCACTAGCTTCTGGTACGCGACGTAAACTGTGCTCTGAGTTGTGGTGAGCTCCAGTCCGAGATTGAGCTGTCGAGGTGCGTTGTTTTCTCTCGCTCTCTCGCCTTTACACACACACCTTTCGGTAAACGCACACACATAGAGACCTGTGGCTTTCCAGACGCTGCAGAAACGTAGATCACGTTCTGTGTCCGCCATCACGTGACCGCGCGTGGTCGTCGCCATTTTGTCTGTCTCTGTCTGTCTGTCCCCCCCCCTTTTTCTCTCTCTCTCTCTCACTCTCTCTCTCACACACACACACACACACACACACACACACACACACACACACACACACACACACATGTGCCACGCTTGTTTGTTTTGTTTGTTAATTGTAGTTTGGCTTATGATGGTTATTTGTTTGATTGGGTTTCATTGATTTACTTGATGTTGCTTTGTTAAATTTCTATTATATCTTAAAAAGTCATTGTTTGTGATCACTGTGAATTTGCTTTGTGACTTAGGCTGGGTGAAAGGGCTTTGTGTTCGGATTTCACACCTTCAATTAAATACAGATTATTAATTATTAATGATATTGGTATTTAATTAAATAATTTGAGACTGATATTGGTAATATTTTGGTTGTTCCCTGTTTACAGGGTGGTGCCCCGAGGTTTATTAAACGCAGTTTAATAACAATTATTGATTTAGATTAATAATTAAATAAACTTAATTATTAATTTATTTTGACAATCAAATTTTACTTCATAAAACCCAACATAACCGTTGGTCAGGTATTCGCTCCTGAAAATTCCCAACATAATGATGCATCCCGTGTGAGGCCCTTAATAAACCAGCTTTGTTACATTGTTTGTTCACAGTGATCCAAACTAAGGAAATTCTCTTTTCTTTGGGAGATTACTTTTTGTTGTTTTTAAAGCAAAGCAAACATCAAGTTGTGTGTTAGTTGTGCTGCTGCGTGTTGACGAGTGAGTAGTTTAATAATTTTTGTGTGCTTATTGTTGTTGGAGACAACAAGTTAGCCATTTGTTTAGTCAGGAGTGTAACTTTAAAATTGTTACAGAGCCAGCTGCCTGAGAGGTGTGTCTTCCCCCAATCCTCAAAAGGACTTGAGGTGTGAATGTTCGCACCTAGCTGCCAGGACAGACTGCACTGATCCGGTTTAGAACCGTAGGTCAGAATTGCCTCCTGCTGACTTTTTATCTTGCAGCTTCACAAACAGTAATCCACTAAGGTATTCTGTTTTACCACATCAACATTAACATTAACATGGGTACCAAAACTTCTTGTGAGCCAGGAGCTAAGACTCCTTTTGGATCAGACCACCACACATCACCAAAAGAAACTGTTGCTGGTCTGACGCAGCTCTCCTTAGAGGGGATTGCCAACCTGATCAGCTATTTCATTAGCATTTGTAAGGACACCTTGAGAAAGGTAGGTGACCAGGCCAACCCCCGAGCCAAGATCACCCCCAACAAAGACAGAATGTCTGCGAAAGACATTCAGCAGTCAGGGACCAAGGCCCCCTGTGGATCACACAATCCACCCCCTCAGGTTGGAGTTGCAGGTTTAAACCACGTCCCTTTAAAGGTCAACAGTCTGAACTCCTCCACCCTCAGCACAGGCGAAGATAAATTAAATGAGTCGGTTGAGTATATAACTCATCGAACAGGGAAACCACAGTACACATCTTCGAATGTTCTCGGCCAACTTCTCCTCCCTTTTCAGCGCAAATCATATTTGCAGCAAAAGAGACACCAGGCACAGCTCGCCCAGGTGCAAGAAGATAACCAGATCCTAAAGGACGGCTTCAAAAGGATGCAGGACCGACTTAAGACCTTGCAAGTCGAATGCAAGGCCCTGCAGGAGGAGAATAAAATACTGCAAGAAAGCTGCAGGTTAGCCAGACGAATGAAAGAAAGTGTCATGGTACCCGGAATTCAGGAGGAGCAGGTACGCACCGCAGCCCCCACGCCAGCTGAGGAAGCCCTACACAAGGGATGGGATACTGAACCAGATCCCTGGAGGAAGGAGACAGACATGTTGGACGACCAGAGGACTTATGAGTCTTCAGACGACTCGGGCAACTCCCACCAGGCTGTTACTCATGGTTTACGGACCAGACAGAGTGTCAGCGCCTCAGTGGAGACACTCCAGCCAGAGGTCCAATCCCTGCCGAAAGAGAACAAATCTCTTTGTCAGCACCGACAAACTGCCAAGCAGAAGGTGTTAGACACGTTTGAATTAATTCAGGGAGCCACGTCGTCAGGATACGACTCTGATCGTGCACCAAGCCCCTTAAAAAATCAAACGCCCCTGCTGAAAAAGCTCAGTAGAAAACCGAGCAGCCAGGTTAGTCTAATGACTAAACAAAGTCTTGTTCCCCCTGTCAATCCTGAACAGAAAGATTTTGACTGTAGAGCCCCTCCCTTTGACAAAACGCTCCGGTATATTGACAGCTGCCACACCTTTTCACACCTTCACAGGTTTGAATCACCCCATGGGAAGGGGGGTGACATCTCAGCCCCCTCAGGCAGAGATTACAGCAGGCCCTCTCCTACTACCTGCAGGTTCCCACACATACACCCTGAGCGTCACAAAGGTGACGTAGCACTTGAAGGCAACAAATTGCCTCGTGCTATGAAGCAGTCCAAGAGACCACGTCACCGGCAGAGAAGACGACAGAGCCAGGGGGGTGAAGGGTTGAGCCAGCCGTAGGGTAGGTTCCAGCCTGAGGAGTCAATCACTGACAGACCTGAACAGAACTCTCGGGATGACCGAAGCCTAAGACAGAAGGGTAGGTATAACCAGAGTTCCCAAGAGGAACTCTCGGGATGGCCGAAGCCTAAGTCAGAAGGGTAGGTATAACCAGAGTTCCCAAGAGCTTCATAAGGAAGCAGGTCTCGGCAGTGAAATGACTAGCACAATTCCGAGGGGGGTGATAGATGGGGTAAGACAGTGTCAGGCCTCCAGCCCTTACAAAGAACCAGGTTCTGACTCCACATTGGGGAGGCGGGAGTAGCTCCCATTTCAAAATCCAGTCACTCTACTCACGCTTTTGTTGTTGTTGTTTTTGTTTTGTTTTGTGGCCTCACACCCATAGTGAGACTCTACATGTACATGTACATTACGCACTGACATGCCACAAACACACACAGGCTTTCTCCTGCCCAGTCAAGGAGTTAGCCCACACATCTACACATGAAACTCTTCTCTTTCTCTCTTCCTCTTGTTTGTTTGTTTCATGTGTTTTGTCCAAGAATGCACCTTGAGCAGCAATGCTTCGCTAATGTCTGATTATGTTTTGATGTTTAGCGTTAGACATAGTTAGACAGTCTGCCCAGACTTTGCCTCAATGTCTGCCCAGACCAAATGCCTCTTGAATTTATGGACTGTTTGCCAAATTAACTTTTGTACAAGTATCTCCAAAGCACGTGGACTGGTGGCCCATAGTGCCCTGAAGACCATGACCTGCATCCCGCTCTTCAGGCCAGGGGGGATGTTGGGTCCAGCCAGGATGGCAAAGTTCAGGCTGTGTATGTTTGGAGAACTACAACAAAAGACTCTTTATCCCAGCATGCCTTGCAGGTACTCCCAGAATGCTTTGCCACACCTAACACAGAGGTGTGAAGTCTGGGAGGTATAAAGCCGGCCATGTCTCATTGTTCTCTCTCTTTCAAACGTCGTCTGGCGACGTCCGAGGATACCCAACTTTGTTCCTGTTTCCAGCACGCTGCTCTTTGTTTAAGTTTTGGCGCGCAGCTGATCCAAGGCCTTGAAGCACACCGACGTCCTAATTTCCGAGCCTAGATCATCCACTTGAACGCATCTCAGAAGTATAGCGTTCTATTTCTCCCGTATCAAAACGGTATTGAGAGAGACTGTAAGGATTACGTCTCGTTCCGTCCTTTGAAGAAAGGACACCCACGGAGATCACCTCGCTCGACGGAGGACACGACGGCCCTGCTCAACCCCACTGGACACGCACCGCCATCACCTTACAACTGCAGAAAGGCCGCTCCAGAACCTCTTTTCTTCCTTTCATCAACCGTGGACAAACGGTTACAAGTGAGGCTTAACTAGGTCTGGGCAGTTAGATATAGAGAGTGTGTTTAATAACTGAGTTATTATTGGGAAACGGTGATAATATTTGCTTGGTGTTTGACCACTGTGTCTTAGATTTTACCAGAGTAAAATCTCTTTTGTTCTCCTTTATTTGTGCCGCTGTGTCCCATGTGTTCATCTGTGAGCTCCCACGTCATAACCGGGTAATAGACTCACTATCAGAAAGACTAGTGTGAACGCCGTCTGATACAAATCCGGCCACTAGCTTCTGGTACGCGACGTAAACTGTGCTCTGAGTTGTGGTGAGCTCCAGTCCGAGATTGAGCTGTCGAGGTGCGTTGTTTTCTCTCGCTCTCTCGCCTTTACACACACACCTTACGGTAGACGCACACACATAGAGACCTGTGGCTTTCCAGACGCTGCAGAAACGTAGATCACGTTCTGTGTCCGCCATCACGTGACCGCGCGTGGTCGTCGCCATTTTGTCTGTCTCTGTCTGTCTGTCCCCCCCCCTTTTTCTCTCTCTCTCTCTCACTCTCTCTCTCACACACACACACACACACACACACACACACACACACACATGTGCCACGCTTGTTTGTTTTGTTTGTTAATTGTAGTTTGGCTTATGATGGTTATTTGTTTGATTGGGTTTCATTGATTTACTTGATGTTGCTTTGTTAAATAAATTCTATTATATCTTAAAAAGTCATTGTTTGTGATCACTGTGAATTTGCTTTGTGACATAGGCTGGGTGAAAGGGCTTTGTGTTCGGATTTCACACCTTCAATTAAATACAGATTATTAATTATTAATGATATTGGTATTTAATTAAATAATTTGAGACTGATATTGGTAATATTTTGGTTGTTCCCTGTTTACAGGGTGGTGCCCCGAGGTTTATTAAACGCAGTTTAATAACAATTATTGATTTAGATTAATAATTAAATAAACTTAATTATTAATTTATTTTGACAATCAAATTTTACTTCATAAAACCCAACATAACAGTTGGTCAGGTATTCGCTCCTGAAAATTCCCAACAAAGGTAAGAGGGGGCCTGAATTATCAACTGAAAAAAAAAATCCAGTAGAATTAAATAAGGAGCTCACCCTGAAGACATGCGACCCCTCCCAGGAGCAGGACATCAGCGGCACTTCTCTTCCAGCGTGGCCACACGCAGCAAACCAGCCACCAAAAACTCATTAAAAGTATCAACAACAAAAAAAGGAAATATGAGGCCGACCAAACACTCCCATCTTCACCCCAATTTGTCACAATCACGCACGATTAGATGGAGAAGGAAAGGTTGAAGCTGTGTCTTCTCCTTGTTTGCTCAACTCCAAACAAGATGCACACTACAGACATCAAATGTTATTGTTTTTTTTAATTTTATTTATTTATTTATTTTTATTATTTTTTTATTTTATTGAGTATTTAGCATTTTTCTGTGTACATGCAGTCATGGATGAAAGTCAGCAGGTCTAGGCTGGTCCAGGCTTTTTCCTATTTTCAACGCTGCGTTCTCCACGCTCAGGAGACACAGGCTTTCCTGGAGAGATTCGATGGCCGTCTCCATTCCTGCTTTACATTCGTCAAACTCCTTCTTGGATGTCTCCAGCTCCTCCTCCAGCTGTTTCACCCTCATCTGACCGTTTTCCTCACACTCCTTCAGTTTGGAAGCAGCGACCTGGTCTCTGAGTTTCATCACGTCTCTGAAGTCGCTGGACGCCTCGTACTGGTGAGACACGCAGGTTTCGAGAGTGAAGATTTCGCTCTTCATGTGGTTTCTGAGATCTATAACTTCTCTCTTGGAAATCTTTAACAGTTCCTTCAGCTGTTTCTCTGTTATCTGCCACTTCTCTTCGCGATCCCTCAGCTTCTGCGCCGCGTGCTCTTCTTTGAGAGTGAGCACCTCCTTGTAGCGCTCCTCCATGACGGCGAGCTTGGCTGCGTGCTCCCCTCTCAGAATGCGCAGACTGTCCTCATGAGAGGCGATCTCTCTCTCTAATTGTTTCCTGCCTTGGTCATGAAGTTCACTCATGGATTCCTGAACGCGCAGCGCGTCTTTAAGAGATGCGATCTCGCTCGCCGCTTGCTCTCTGCACTCGGTGAGTTCTCCCCTGCACACCTTTAACTCCAGCTCCAGCCTCGTCACCTTCATTCTCCACTTTTCTCTGTCGTCCCTCGCTTTCCTGCCGGTGATCTCTCCGAGGTCGGCTCCCTCTAAAGAAAGCCTTTCAGCGTTCTCTTCCATCATGAGACTTTCGTCCCTGTTGGAATCTATTTCAAGCTGTGTTTTGCCTTCATAGAGTTCCAGCTGTGCTATCCTCATCTGCCACTTCTCCTCACAATCCCTCAACCTGTCGGCGGCATTTTGCTCTGTCAGACTCACCACTTCTCTGTGGTGCTTTTCCATGTCAGAAATCTTTGTGGCGTACTCCTCTCTGAGCAGGCGCTGAGTTTCCTCCACAAGGTCCATTTGTCTCGTTATTTCCGTGCTGTCTTTTTGAAGCTCTGAAGCGTCCCCGTCCTCGCAGTCGCTTCCCGTGTCCGAACAGCCTTTAGCCTTCACGTCTCTCAGAATGCTCAGACACACCTGGAGAGTGAAGATTTCTCTCTCCATCTGGGCTTTGCCTTCGTTGGCCTCTCTCACGATCCCTTGCATGTCCTCGGCGAGCTGTTCCACTCTCACCTGCCACCTTCCGTTGCACTCCCTCAGCTTTGTATCTGCGTTTTCCTCCAAGAGGCGGGTCGTCTCCTCGTAACGCTCTTTTGCATCATCGAGCCTTCTCGCGCACATCTCTCGCTGGAAATACAGGCTTTGCTCCAGCGTAAAGACTTGGTTCTTCATGTGGTTGTTGAGAGAATAGAGCTCTCTCTTGGCGAGCTGTAATTTTTCCTTCAGCTGCTTCACTGTCACCTGCCACACTTCCTCGCACGCGTTCAGTTTCTGCGTGGCAGTTTCCTCCATGAGACGGAGCATCTCTTTGTGGCTTTGCTCCGCGGCGGACAGCCTCGCAGCGCTCTCCTCTCTCAGAAAGCGCAGACTTTCCTCGAGAAGGGATGGCTCTTTTCCCGTTGGTGTTTCACCTCCGTTGAGGTCCTCCTCCTCTTGTTGTTTGGCCGTACTCTTCTCCCCGCAGCTATCTTCCTTTTCAGAAAGCGTTGCAGCGTCCTCGTCTGCAAGGACGGGCGGACTGTCCTCGGAGCTCACTTCTTTCTCCATGGAAGCTCTGACTTCACACGGTGCTCCCTCCAGCTGTCTCACTTTCATCTGCCACTTCTCCTCACAGTCCCTCAGTTGTTTGATAGCGTCTCCCTCTTTGACGCGGATCACCTCCTCATAGTGTTCCTTCATCACACATATGTCCTCTGCCTGAATGCGAATACTTTCCTGGAGAGTTACGATTTGTCTCTCCAGTCTGAATTTTTCTTCCCCGTCTTTGACCGTGGCTTGCTTCACCTGTTGATCCAGCTGTTTCACTTTCATCTGCCACTCCTCAAACGTTTCCTTCAGTTTTTTGGCAGCATTGACCTCTTTGATGCTGATCACTTCCTGGAACTGATCTTTGATGGCAGAAATCCGGAGAAAATTTTCCTCGCCTTGATTATGCAGATCTTCCTCAAGAGAGACGATATGATTGACTTGCTTTCTGCGTTCATTCCTCATTTCTTTCAGCTCCTCCTTCATACGGTCACTGAGGGACTGAGCAGCTTCCAGATTTGTTTTAAGATCAGTTATTTCTTTCTGCTGTCCTTTGCTCTGCTCCTGAAAGGATTCCCTCTCCACCTGGGATTCATGCTTTAGCTTATTGATGATGGTCTTTGTGATTGCTTTGTCCTTCTCATTCTTCTCTCCGTGATTATACAGATCTTTCTCAAGAGAGGCGATTTTATTGACTTGCTTTCTCCATTCATTCTTCTTATCTTTCAGCTCCTCTTCCTTACGGTCACTGAGGGACTGAGCAGCTTCCAGATTTGTTTTAAGATCAGTTATTTCTTTCTGCTGTCCTTTGCTCTGCTCCTGAAAGGATTCCCTCTCCACCTGGAAGTCCTTCTGTAACATATCGATGATGGCCTTTGTGACTGCTTTTTCCTGCTCAGTCTCGCTCTTCAAGCTTTGCATGTCCTCAGAGTGGCTTCGCATCTGCTCAGCCAGCGTTGACTTCTCCTCCCTCAGGCTCTTGTTCTCAAGCTCAAGCTTCTTGATTGTTCTCAGACTTGAGCGATTAGCTTCATAGAACATAACCAGGAGTGGTTTGGGAGACGTTGCAATGTATTGTCCTTTTACGTAAGATTGTGCAATTTCTTCATTGGATAATGCGGAGGCATCCCACAAGCCAAAACTTGGTGATTGTCTTTTGTTTTGCTCCATTTTTTTTTTTTTTAACTCGTGTAAAGTGTGTTGATGAATGTATTCCTTGGTTCACTCAGTGTTTGTTGCTGTGTGTCAGATCAGTCGTCCAGATCAAAGGTCTAATGAGAAGTCTCTTGAGATGATTAATAAGAAAACCCTTGTGATGTCACTTGTGATGTCACAGATTTTGACCTTTCATCTTTAAATAAGCCTTAACCAATAGAGCATGTTGTTTATTTTTAAATTTTGGCCCCATTAGTTTGGAACTTGACTGTCGCTTAGCAACCGAAACATTTCCCTTAGTAAGTCACTGTGATTGGCTGTTGTGTGTAAGCAGCCCCTGATTGGTTGTTTGGTTCAGACTTTATTAAAAAACAAAATCTGGCAGAAGGCGACAGGAAGTTCTAACTGAATTCAAGCAAACGTTGTCATAGCAACCTTTTAAATCCTAAACATTCTCCTCACAGGGTCCCTGTGATCGGCTAGTTATAAGAAACCTAAACTTGATTGGTTGTTTGAGTCAGACCTCATAGCTGTGTCCCATTCAAGATTCAAGACACATTCAAGACATATTCAGATGTCCCCCATCAGATGTCACAGGTCAAAAAATAAAGACATACAAAGCAGGATGCTCACAGATCAGAAACACACAAACCTAAAGAAACGTTTGAATTAAATATTAGAGACAAGTAAAGATCCAAATATCCATTCATCAATTCATGGCGACTGTTTTTCCCAATTCAGGAAAATTCAGAGATAATTTCTGTTGTAATGACGACCAACTCTGCTTCTGCACCCTGAACCTGAATGTTTAATTCTGTTTATTAAAGAATTATACAATGATAAAATACATTTTTAATCAAATATCTGAAGGTACTGTGTTTCGTTCTCCGGGTATTTCTGCCATCTATATTTTTAAATCGTTATATTGAATCCAATTATGACCCAAGTATTTGAAATTGAATTGAACTGTGAGGTCGCGGATAAAACCCAGCCCAGAGCCCAGCAACAACAGGAAGTCACTGCAACAACATTAAAACAATAGGTACATTTTCAGAATAAAATACTCGGAACAATCACCGTATGTCTCCGTTTTTGTATTTTAAATGGTTTTTGTACGATTTTAACATCTATCATATTATATTGGTTTCCTTTGTTTTGGCACCTCGGCCGTCCGTCTGATGGATGAGGGTGCACGGAGCCTTTAAGTGTAAAAGCACAAACAATGAGCCAATCTTTCATTCACAACAAACGTGCTGTACAACACTGAGGTATCTTTGATTTACAGTCGGATGAAACGTTGGTTACCAACGTGGCGTTCTTGCCCCTCTTGAGGGCGCCAAAGATCTCAGGAGGAGGGCTTGTTCTGCACAACTAAACTCTAACTAGATAGTTTCTACCAACATGTCTGTTCTAAGATTACACCAGAGAATAGACATTTAACAACAATCAACGAGTGTCCGTTAGTTTACAGTCATGTCCTGAGCGGCTCAGCTTTTTCTGAGATTTCAGTAGAAAGGGCTCCAAGTAAAAATAAAAAAAAAAGTCACTTTGATATAAGTCTCCAACCGTTTCAAGAACATGTTGTCTCAACACACAACAACATGACAAGACTTCAATCTGAATTAAATACCGACGTACAACAGAGCGGGGACATTTTGAAAATTAACGCAGAGATAAAACTATTTGACCAGCTGTTTTGGAATTTGCACCTTTTTGTCTTTTTTCCAGCTCTGTACATTTTTAAATAACATTACACATCATCATTGACATTGAATAGATTAAAAAAAAAGGTTATTCTGAAATAACAGCATTTTCATGTAGAGCTACATTTTAGGTAGCTGTGGTCCGACTAAAAGATAAGCTGCATTTAATCTTACGGTCGATTCTACTCAAAAAGTTGTTCTTGAAAAATATATTCTTGTCCAGAGAAGTCATCCTTCTGTTTTTACTCACAACATTTTCTCATCTTTTGCCACTAAAAGCACAAACTTTGTAAATCAATGTTTTTGCTGAATCGATACCATCTGGACTTTTCACCCACGAGCTGTGGTTGTTTCACCACCGGGCCTTCTGATAGGACGCGGTGGGCTTTGCACGCTCAGTCCTTGTCCATGTTTAGTTCACGATGGAGCGTATTGCACAGAAGTTAAAACATTTTACCAATTGGAGGACAACTGGTGTCCTACTATCCTGAGCTGCAGTCCCTACAGAGACAGGAGTGTGTTTCAAACAGCTGCAGAAATGTGTCCTCCTTGTGAAGCTCCTGGACGAGCGTGAACTCTCAGAATCCTGTGAAGTGAGGATTTAGTGAGCACACGCTCTCCTCCTGCGCTGCTAAAATTTACATTTTATTTATAGAGCGCTTTTCAAAAACTCAAAGACACTTTACATGTTAAAAACAAATACAAGTATACAGGATAAAAAGAAAGAGCAAAAATACATACATAGTTAAATTGATATAAATGATGCGTGATACAGAGATCAGTGAGGTGACAGGTTGGAGGCCGTGCGGAACAGGTGTGTTTATAATTTGGTCTTGAAGGTGGTCGGGTCGACGGTGTCACGAATGTGTTGTGGGAGTGAGTTCCAAAGGGAGGGGGCGGCAACAGAGAAGGCTCTGTCCCCCCAGGTTCGGTGCCTGGTCCTAGGGACGGTCAGGAGGTTTGCATCGGTGGAACGGAGGGTACAGGATGGCGTGTAGGGGTGGAGCAAGTCTGTAAGGTGTTGGGTCCAGCCAGGATGGCAAAGTTCAGGCTGTGTATGTTTGGAGAACTACAACAAAAGACTCTTTATCCCAGCATGCCTTGCAGGTACTCCCAGAATGCTTTGCCACACCTAACACAGAGGTGTGAAGTCTGGGAGGTATAAAGCCGGCCATGTCTCATTGTTGTCTCTCTTTCAAACGTCGTCTGGCGACGTCCGAGGATACCCAACTCTGTTCCTGTTTCCAGCACGCTGCTCTTTGTTTAAGTTTTGGCGCGCAGCTGATCCAAGGCCTTGAAGCACACCGACGTCCTAATTTCCGAGCCTAGATCATCCACTTGAACGCATCTCAGAAGTATAGCGTTCTATTTCTCCCGTATCAAAACGGTATTGAGAGAGACTGTAAGGATTACGTCTCGTTCCGTCCTTTGAAGAAAGGACACCCACGGAGATCACCTCGCTCGACGGAGGACACGACGGCCCTGCTCAACCCCACTGGACACGCACCGCCGTCACCTTACAACTGCAGAAAGGCCGCTCCAGAACCTCTTTTCTTCCTTTCATCAACCGTGGACAAACGGTTACAAGTGAGGCTTAACTAGGTCTGGGCAGTTAGATATAGAGAGTGTGTTTAATAACTGAGTTATTATTGGGAAACGGTGATAATATTTGCTTGGTGTTTGACCGATGTGTCTTAGATTTTACCAGAGTAAAATCTCTTTTGTTCTCCTTTATTTGTGCCGCTGTGTCCCATGTGTTCATCTGTGAGCTCCCACGTCATAACCGGGTAATAGACTCACTATCAGAAAGACTAGTGTGAACGCCGTCTGATACAAATCCGGCCACTAGCTTCTGGTACGCGACGTAAACTGTGCTCTGAGTTGTGGTGAGCTCCAGTCCGAGATTGAGCTGTCGAGGTGCGTTGTTTTCTCTCGCTCTCTCGCCTTTACACACACACCTTTCGGTAAACGCACACACATAGAGACCTGTGGCTTTCCAGACGCTGCAGAAACGTAGATCACGTTCTGTGTCCGCCATCACGTGACCGCGCGTGGTCGTCGCCATTTTGTCTGTCTCTGTCTGTCTGTCCCCCCCCCTTTTTCTCTCTCTCTCTCTCACTCTCTCTCTCACACACACACACACACACACACACACACACACACACACACACACATGTGCCACGCTTGTTTGTTTTGTTTGTTAATTGTAGTTTGGCTTATGATGGTTATTTGTTTGATTGGGTTTCATTGATTTACTTGATGTTGCTTTGTTAAATAAATTCTATTATATCTTAAAAAGTCGTTGTTTGTGATCACTGTGAATTTGCTTTGTGACTTAGGCTGGGTGAAAGGGCTTTGTGTTCGGATTTCACACCTTCAATTAAATACAGATTATTAATTATTAATGATATTGGTATTTAATTAAATAATTTGAGACTGATATTGGTAATATTTTGGTTGTTCCCTGTTTACAGGGTGGTGCCCCGAGGTTTATTAAACGCAGTTTAATAACAATTATTGATTTAGATTAATAATTAAATAAACTTAATTATTAATTTATTTTGACAATCAAATTTTACTTCATAAAACCCAACATAACCGTTGGTCAGGTATTCGCTCCTGAAAATTCCCAACATAATGATGCATCCCGTGTGAGGCCCTTAATAAACCAGCTTTGTTACATTGTTTGTTCACAGTGATCCAAACTAAGGAAATTCTCTTTTCTTTGGGAGATTACTTTTTGTTGTTTTTAAAGCAAAGCAAACATCAAGTTGTGTGTTAGTTGTGCTGCTGCGTGTTGACGAGTGAGTAGTTTAATAATTTTTGTGTGCTTATTGTTGTTGGAGACAACAAGTTAGCCATTTGTTTAGTCAGGAGTGTAACTTTAAAATTGTTACAGAGCCAGCTGCCTGAGAGGTGTGTCTTCCCCCAATCCTCAAAAGGACTTGAGGTGTGAATGTTCGCACCTAGCTGCCAGGACAGACTGCACTGATCCGGTTTAGAACCGTAGGTCAGAATTGCCTCCTGCTGACTTTTTATCTTGCAGCTTCACAAACAGTAATCCACTAAGGTATTCTGTTTTACCACATCAACATTAACATTAACATGGGTACCAAAACTTCTTGTGAGCCAGGAGCTAAGACTCCTTTTGGATCAGACCACCACACATCACCAAAAGAAACTGTTGCTGGTCTGACGCAGCTCTCCTTAGAGGGGATTGCCAACCTGATCAGCTATTTCATTAGCATTTGTAAGGACACCTTGAGAAAGGTAGGTGACCAGGCCAACCCCCGAGCCAAGATCACCCCCAACAAAGACAGAATGTCTGCGAAAGACATTCAGCAGTCAGGGACCAAGGCCCCCTGTGGATCACACAATCCACCCCCTCAGGTTGGAGTTGCAGGTTTAAACCACGTCCCTTTAAAGGTCAACAGTCTGAACTCCTCCACCCTCAGCACAGGCGAAGATAAATTAAATGAGTCGGTTGAGTATATAACTCATCGAACAGGGAAACCACAGTACACATCTTCGAATGTTCTCGGCCAACTTCTCCTCCCTTTTCAGCGCAAATCATATTTGCAGCAAAAGAGACACCAGGCACAGCTCGCCCAGGTGCAAGAAGATAACCAGATCCTAAAGGACGGCTTCAAAAGGATGCAGGACCGACTTAAGACCTTGCAAGTCGAATGCAAGGCCCTGCAGGAGGAGAATAAAATACTGCAAGAAAGCTGCAGGTTAGCCAGACGAATGAAAGAAAGTGTCATGGTACCCGGAATTCAGGAGGAGCAGGTACGCACCGCAGCCCCCACGCCAGCTGAGGAAGCCCTACACAAGGGATGGGATACTGAACCAGATCCCTGGAGGAAGGAGACAGACATGTTGGACGACCAGAGGACTTATGAGTCTTCAGACGACTCGGGCAACTCCCACCAGGCTGTTACTCATGGTTTACGGACCAGACAGAGTGTCAGCGCCTCAGTGGAGACACTCCAGCCAGAGGTCCAATCCCTGCCGAAAGAGAACAAATCTCTTTGTCAGCACCGACAAACTGCCAAGCAGAAGGTGTTAGACACGTTTGAATTAATTCAGGGAGCCACGTCGTCAGGATACGACTCTGATCGTGCACCAAGCCCCTTAAAAAATCAAACGCCCCTGCTGAAAAAGCTCAGTAGAAAACCGAGCAGCCAGGTTAGTCTAATGACTAAACAAAGTCTTGTTCCCCCTGTCAATCCTGAACAGAAAGATTTTGACTGTAGAGCCCCTCCCTTTGACAAAACGCTCCGGTATATTGACAGCTGCCACACCTTTTCACACCTTCACAGGTTTGAATCACCCCATGGGAAGGGGGGTGACATCTCAGCCCCCTCAGGCAGAGATTACAGCAGGCCCTCTCCTACTACCTGCAGGTTCCCACACATACACCCTGAGCGTCACAAAGGTGACGTAGCACTTGAAGGCAACAAATTGCCTCGTGCTATGAAGCAGTCCAAGAGACCACGTCACCGGCAGAGAAGACGACAGAGCCAGGGGGGTGAAGGGTTGAGCCAGCCGTAGGGTAGGTTCCAGCCTGAGGAGTCAATCACTGACAGACCTGAACAGAACTCTCGGGATGACCGAAGCCTAAGACAGAAGGGTAGGTATAACCAGAGTTCCCAAGAGGAACTCTCGGGATGGCCGAAGCCTAAGTCAGAAGGGTAGGTATAACCAGAGTTCCCAAGAGCTTCATAAGGAAGCAGGTCTCGGCAGTGAAATGACTAGCACAATTCCGAGGGGGGTGATAGATGGGGTAAGACAGTGTCAGGCCTCCAGCCCTTACAAAGAACCAGGTTCTGACTCCACATTGGGGAGGCGGGAGTAGCTCCCATTTCAAAATCCAGTCACTCTACTCACGCTTTTGTTGTTGTTGTTTTTGTTTTGTTTTGTGGCCTCACACCCATAGTGAGACTCTACATGTACATGTACATTACGCACTGACATGCCACAAACACACACAGGCTTTCTCCTGCCCAGTCAAGGAGTTAGCCCACACATCTACACATGAAACTCTTCTCTTTCTCTCTTCCTCTTGTTTGTTTGTTTCATGTGTTTTGTCCAAGAATGCACCTTGAGCAGCAATGCTTCGCTAATGTCTGATTATGTTTTGATGTTTAGCGTTAGACATAGTTAGACAGTCTGCCCAGACTTTGCCTCAATGTCTGCCCAGACCAAATGCCTCTTGAATTTATGGACTGTTTGCCAAATTAACTTTTGTACAAGTATCTCCAAAGCACGTGGACTGGTGGCCCATAGTGCCCTGAAGACCATGACCTGCATCCCGCTCTTCAGGCCAGGGGGGATGTTGGGTCCAGCCAGGATGGCAAAGTTCAGGCTGTGTATGTTTGGAGAACTACAACAAAAGACTCTTTATCCCAGCATGCCTTGCAGGTACTCCCAGAATGCTTTGCCACACCTAACACAGAGGTGTGAAGTCTGGGAGGTATAAAGCCGGCCATGTCTCATTGTTCTCTCTCTTTCAAACGTCGTCTGGCGACGTCCGAGGATACCCAACTTTGTTCCTGTTTCCAGCACGCTGCTCTTTGTTTAAGTTTTGGCGCGCAGCTGATCCAAGGCCTTGAAGCACACCGACGTCCTAATTTCCGAGCCTAGATCATCCACTTGAACGCATCTCAGAAGTATAGCGTTCTATTTCTCCCGTATCAAAACGGTATTGAGAGAGACTGTAAGGATTACGTCTCGTTCCGTCCTTTGAAGAAAGGACACCCACGGAGATCACCTCGCTCGACGGAGGACACGACGGCCCTGCTCAACCCCACTGGACACGCACCGCCGTCACCTTACAACTGCAGAAAGGCCGCTCCAGAACCTCTTTTCTTCCTTTCATCAACCGTGGACAAACGGTTACAAGTGAGGCTTAACTAGGTCTGGGCAGTTAGATATAGAGAGTGTGTTTAATAACTGAGTTATTATTGGGAAACGGTGATAATATTTGCTTGGTGTTTGACCACTGTGTCTTAGATTTTACCAGAGTAAAATCTCTTTTGTTCTCCTTTATTTGTGCCGCTGTGTCCCATGTGTTCATCTGTGAGCTCCCACGTCATAACCGGGTAATAGACTCACTATCAGAAAGACTAGTGTGAACGCCGTCTGATACAAATCCGGCCACTAGCTTCTGGTACGCGACGTAAACTGTGCTCTGAGTTGTGGTGAGCTCCAGTCCGAGATTGAGCTGTCGAGGTGCGTTGTTTTCTCTCGCTCTCTCGCCTTTACACACACACCTTACGGTAGACGCACACACATAGAGACCTGTGGCTTTCCAGACGCTGCAGAAACGTAGATCACGTTCTGTGTCCGCCATCACGTGACCGCGCGTGGTCGTCGCCATTTTGTCTGTCTCTGTCTGTCTGTCCCCCCCCCTTTTTCTCTCTCTCTCTCTCACTCTCTCTCTCACACACACACACACACACACACACACACACACACACACACACACGTGCCACGCTTGTTTGTTTTGTTTGTTAATTGTAGTTTGGCTTATGATGGTTATTTGTTTGATTGGGTTTCATTGATTTACTTGATGTTGCTTTGTTAAATAAATTCTATTATATCTTAAAAAGTCGTTGTTTGTGATCACTGTGAATTTGCTTTGTGACTTAGGCTGGGTGAAAGGGCTTTGTGTTCGGATTTCACACCTTCAATTAAATACAGATTATTAATTATTAATGATATTGGTATTTAATTAAATAATTTGAGACTGATATTGGTAATATTTTGGTTGTTCCCTGTTTACAGGGTGGTGCCCCGAGGTTTATTAAACGCAGTTTAATAACAATTATTGATTTAGATTAATAATTAAATAAACTTAATTATTAATTTATTTTGACAATCAAATTTTACTTCATAAAACCCAACATAACAGTTGGTCAGGTATTCGCTCCTGAAAATTCCCAACAAAGGTAAGAGGGGGCCTGAATTATCAACTGAAAAAAAAAATCCAGTAGAATTAAATAAGGAGCTCACTCTGAAGACATGCGACCCCTCCCAGGAGCAGGACATCAGCGGCACTTCTCTTCCAGCGTGGCCACACGCAGCAAACCAGCCACCAAAAACTCATTAAAAGTATCAACAACAAAAAAAGGAAATATGAGGCCGACCAAACACTCCCATCTTCACCCCAATTTGTCACAATCACGCACGATTAGATGGAGAAGGAAAGGTTGAAGCTGTGTCTTCTCCTTGTTTGCTCAACTCCAAACAAGATGCACACTACAGACATCAAATGTTATTGTTTATTTTAATTTTATTTTTTTAATTTTTTTAATTTTTTTATTTTTATTTTATTGAGTATTTAGCATTTTTCTGTGTATATGCAGTCATGGATGAAAGTCAGCAGGTCTAGGCTGGTCCAGGCTTTTTCCTATTTTCAACGCTGCGTTCTCCACGCTCAGGAGACACAGGCTTTCCTGGAGAGATTCGATGGCCGTCTCCATTCCTGCTTTACATTCGTCAAACTCCTTCTTGGATGTCTCCAGCTCCTCCTCCAGCTGTTTCACCCTCATCTGACCGTTTTCCTCACACTCCTTCAGTTTGGAAGCAGCGACCTGGTCTCTGAGTTTCATCACGTCTCTGAAGTCGCTGGACGCCTCGTACTGGTGAGACACGCAGGTTTCGAGAGTGAAGATTTCGCTCTTCATGTGGTTTCTGAGATCTATAACTTCTCTCTTGGAAATCTTTAACAGTTCCTTCAGCTGTTTCTCTGTTATCTGCCACTTCTCTTCGCGATCCCTCAGCTTCTGCGCCGCGTGCTCTTCTTTGAGAGTGAGCACCTCCTTGTAGCGCTCCTCCATGACGGCGAGCTTGGCTGCGTGCTCCCCTCTCAGAATGCGCAGACTGTCCTCATGAGAGGCGATCTCTCTCTCTAATTGTTTCCTGCCTTGGTCATGAAGTTCACTCATGGATTCCTGAACGCGCAGCGTGTCTTTAAGAGATGCGATCTCGCTCGCCGCTTGCTCTCTGCACTCGGTGAGTTCTCCCCTGCACACCTTTAACTCCAGCTCCAGCCTCGTCACCTTCATTCTCAACTTTTCTCTGTCGTCCCTCGCTTTCCTGCCGGTGATCTCTCCGAGGTCGGCTCCCTCTAAAGAAAGCCTTTCAGCGTTCTCTTCCATCATGAGACTTTCGTCCCTGTTGGAATCTATTTCAAGCTGTGTTTTGCCTTCATAGAGTTCCAGCTGTGCTATCCTCATCTGCCACTTCTCCTCACAATCCCTCAACCTGTCGGCGGCATTTTGCTCTGTCAGACTCACCACTTCTCTGTGGTGCTTTTCCATGTCAGAAATCTTTGTGGCGTACTCCTCTCTGAGCAGGCGCTGAGTTTCCTCCACAAGGTCCATTTGTCTCGTTATTTCCGTGCTGTCTTTTTGAAGCTCTGAAGCGTCCCCGTCCTCGCAGTCGCTTCCCGTGTCCGAACAGCCTTTAGCCTTCACGTCTCTCAGAATGCTCAGACACACCTGGAGAGTGAAGATTTCTCTCTCCATCTGGGCTTTGCCTTCGTTGGCCTCTCTCACGATCCCTTGCATGTCCTCGGCGAGCTGTTCCACTCTCACCTGCCACCTTCCGTTGCACTCCCTCAGCTTTGTATCTGCGTTTTCCTCCAAGAGGCGGGTCGTCTCCTCGTAACGCTCTTTTGCATCATCGAGCCTTCTCGCGCACATCTCTCGCTGGAAATACAGGCTTTGCTCCAGCGTAAAGACTTGGTTCTTCATGTGGTTGTTGAGAGAATAGAGCTCTCTCTTGGCGAGCTGTAATTTTTCCTTCAGCTGCTTCACTGTCACCTGCCACACTTCCTCGCACGCGTTCAGTTTCTGCGTGGCAGTTTCCTCCATGAGACGGAGCATCTCTTTGTGGCTTTGCTCCGCGGCGGACAGCCTCGCAGCGCTCTCCTCTCTCAGAAAGCGCAGACTTTCCTCGAGAAGGGATGGCTCTTTTCCCGTTGGTGTTTCACCTCCGTTGAGGTCCTCCTCCTCTTGTTGTTTGGCCGTACTCTTCTCCCCGCAGCTATCTTCCTTTTCAGAAAGCGTTGCAGCGTCCTCGTCTGCAAGGACGGGCGGACTGTCCTCGGAGCTCACTTCTTTCTCCATGGAAGCTCTGACTTCACACGGTGCTCCCTCCATCTGTCTCACTTTCATCTGCCACTTCTCCTCACAGTCCCTCAGTTGTTTGATAGCGTCTCCCTCTTTGACGCGGATCACCTCCTCATAGTGTTCCTTCATCACACATATGTCCTCTGCCTGAATGCGAATACTTTCCTGGAGAGTTACGATTTGTCTCTCCAGTCTGAATTTTTCTTCCCCGTCTTTGACCTTGGCTTGCTTCACCTGTTGATCCAGCTGTTTCACTTTCATCTGCCACTCCTCAAACGTTTCCTTCAGTTTTTTGGCAGCATTGACCTCTTTGATGCTGATCACTTCCTGGAACTGATCTTTGATGGCAGAAATCCGGAGAAAATTTTCCTCGCCTTGATTATGCAGATCTTCCTCAAGAGAGACGATATGATTGACTTGCTTTCTGCGTTCATTCCTCATTTCTTTCAGCTCCTCCTTCATACGGTCACTGAGGGACTGAGCAGCTTCCAGATTTGTTTTAAGATCAGTTATTTCTTTCTGCTGTTCTTTGCTCTGCTCCTGAAAGGATTCCCTCTCCACCTGGGATTCATGCTTTAGCTTATTGATGATGGTCTTTGTGATTGCTTTGTCCTTCTCATTCTTCTCTCCGTGATTATACAGATCTTTCTCAAGAGAGGCGATTTTATTGACTTGCTTTCTCCATTCATTCTTCTTATCTTTCAGCTCCTCTTCCTTACGGTCACTGAGGGACTGAGCAGCTTCCAGATTTGTTTTAAGCTCAGTTATTTCTTTCTGCTGTCCTTTGCTCTGCTCCTGAAAGGATTCCCTCTCCACCTGGAAGTCCTTCTGTAACATATCGATGATGGCCTTTGTGACTGCTTTTTCCTGCTCAGTCTCGCTCTTCAAGCTTTGCATGTCCTCAGAGTGGCTTCGCATCTGCTCAGCCAGCGTTGACTTCTCCTCCCTCAGGCTCTTGTTCTCAAGCTCAAGCTTCTTGATTGTTCTCAGACTTGAGCGATTAGCTTCATAGAACATAACCAGGAGTGGTTTGGGAGACGTTGCAATGTATTGTCCTTTTACGTAAGATTGTGCAATTTCTTCATTGGATAATGCGGAGGCATCCCACAAGCCAAAACTTGGTGATTGTCTTTTGTTTTGCTCCATTTTTTTTTTTTTTAAACTCGTGTAAAGTGTGTTGATGAATGTATTCCTTGGTTCACTCAGTGTTTGTTGCTGTGTGTCAGATCAGTCGTCCAGATCAAAGGTCTAATGAGAAGTCTCTTGAGATGATTAATAAGAAAACCCTTGTGATGTCACTTGTGATGTCACAGATTTTGACCTTTCATCTTTAAATAAGCCTTAACCAATAGAGCATGTTGTTTATTTTTAAATTTTGGCCCCATTAGTTTGGAACTTGACTGTCGCTTAGCAACCGAAACATTTCCCTTAGTAAGTCACTGTGATTGGCTGTTGTGTGTAAGCAGCCCCTGATTGGTTGTTTGATTCAGACTTTATTAAAAAACAAAATCTGGCAGAAGGCGACAGGAAGTTCTAACTGAATTCAAGCAAACGTTGTCATAGCAACCTTTTAAATCCTAAACATTCTCCTCACAGGGTCCCTGTGATCGGCTAGTTATAAGAAACCTAAACTTGATTGGTTGTTTGAGTCAGACCTCATAGCTGTGTCCCATTCAAGATTCAAGACACATTCAAGACATATTCAGATGTCCCCCATCAGATGTCACAGGTCAAAAAATAAAGACATACAAAGCAGGATGCTCACAGATCAGAAACACACAAACCTAAAGAAACGTTTGAATTAAATATTAGAGACAAGTAAAGATCCAAATATCCATTCATCAATTCATGGCGACTGTTTTTCCCAATTCAGGAAAATTCAGAGATAATTTCTGTTGTAATGACGACCAACTCTGCTTCTGCACCCTGAACCTGAATGTTTAATTCTGTTTATTAAAGAATTATACAATGATAAAATACATTTTTAATCAAATATCTGAAGGTACTGTGTTTCGTTCTCCGGGTATTTCTGCCATCTATATTTTTAAATCGTTATATTGAATCCAATTATGACCCAAGTATTTGAAATTGAATTGAACTGTGAGGTCGCGGATAAAACCCAGCCCAGAGCCCAGCAACAACAGGAAGTCACTGCAACAACATTAAAACAATAGGTACATTTTCAGAATAAAATACTCGGAACAATCACCGTATGTCTCCGTTTTTGTATTTTAAATGGTTTTTGTACGATTTTAACATCTATCATATTATATTGGTTTCCTTTGTTTTGGCACCTCGGCCGTCCGTCTGATGGATGAGGGTGCACGGAGCCTTTAAGTGTAAAAGCACAAACAATGAGCCAATCTTTCATTCACAACAAACGTGCTGTACAACACTGAGGTATCTTTGATTTACAGTCGGATGAAACGTTGGTTACCAACGTGGCGTTCTTGCCCCTCTTGAGGGCGCCAAAGATCTCAGGAGGAGGGCTTGTTCTGCACAACTAAACTCTAACTAGATAGTTTCTACCAACATGTCTGTTCTAAGATTACACCAGAGAATAGACATTTAACAACAATCAACGAGTGTCCGTTAGTTTACAGTCATGTCCTGAGCGGCTCAGCTTTTTCTGAGATTTCAGTAGAAAGGGCTCCAAGTAAAAATTAAAAAAAAAGTCACTTTGATATAAGTCTCCAACCGTTTCAAGAACATGTTGTCTCAACACACAACAACATGACAAGACTTCAATCTGAATTAAATACCGACGTACAACAGAGCGGGGACATTTTGAAAATTAACGCAGAGATAAAACAATTTGACCAGCTGTTTTGGAATTTGCACCTTTTTGTCTTTTTTCCAGCTCTGTACATTTTTAAATAACATTACACATCTTCATTGACATTGAATAGATTAAAAAAAAAGGTTATTCTGAAATAACAGCATTTTCATGTAGAGCTACATTTTAGGTAGCTGTGGTCCGACTAAAAGATAAGCTGCATTTAATCTTACGGTCGATTCTACTCAAAAAGTTGTTCTTGAAAAATATATTCTTGTCCAGAGAAGTCATCCTTCTGTTTTTACTCACAACATTTTCTCATCTTTTGCCACTAAAAGCACAAACTTTGTAAATCAATGTTTTTGCTGAATCGATACCATCTGGACTTTTCACCCACGAGCTGTGGTTGTTTCACCACCGGGCCTTCTGGATAGGACGCGGTGGGCTTTGCACGCTCAGTCCTTGTCCATGTTTTGTTCACGATGGAGCGTATTGCACAGAAGTTAAAACATTTTACCAATTGGAGGACAACTGGTGTCCTACTATCCTGAGCTGCAGTCCCTACAGAGACAGGAGTGTGTTTCAAACAGCTGCAGAAATGTGTCCTCCTTGTGAAGCTCCTGGACGAGCGTGAACTCTCAGAATCCTGTGAAGTGAGGATTTAGTGAGCACACGCTCTCCTCCTGCGCTGCTAAAATTTACATTTTATTTATAGAGCGCTTTTCAAAAACTCAAAGACACTTTACATGTTAAAAACAAATACAAGTATACAGGATAAAAAGAAAGAGCAAAAATACATACATAGTTAAATTGATATAAATGATGCGTGATACAGAGATCAGTGAGGTGACAGGTTGGAGGCCGTGCGGAACAGGTGTGTTTATAATTTGGTCTTGAAGGTGGTCGGGTCGACGGTGTCACGAATGTGTTGTGGGAGTGAGTTCCAAAGGGAGGGGGCGGCAACAGAGAAGGCTCTGTCCCCCCAGGTTCGGTGCCTGGTCCTAGGGACGGTCAGGAGGTTTGCATCGGTGGAACGGAGGGTACAGGATGGCGTGTAGGGGTGGAGCAAGTCTGTAAGGTGTTGGGTCCAGCCAGGATGGCAAAGTTCAGGCTGTGTATGTTTGGAGAACTACAACAAAAGACTCTTTATCCCAGCATGCCTTGCAGGTACTCCCAGAATGCTTTGCCACACCTAACACAGAGGTGTGAAGTCTGGGAGGTATAAAGCCGGCCATGTCTCATTGTTGTCTCTCTTTCAAACGTCGTCTGGCGACGTCCGAGGATACCCAACTCTGTTCCTGTTTCCAGCACGCTGCTCTTTGTTTAAGTTTTGGCACGCAGCTGATCCAAGGCCTTGAAGCACACCGACGTCCTAATTTCCGAGCCTAGATCATCCACTTGAACGCATCTCAGAAGTATAGCGTTCTATTTCTCCCGTATCAAAACGGTATTGAGAGAGACTGTAAGGATTACGTCTCGTTCCGTCCTTTGAAGAAAGGACACCCACGGAGATCACCTCGCTCGACGGAGGACACGACGGCCCTGCTCAACCCCACTGGACACGCACCGCCGTCACCTTACAACTGCAGAAAGGCCGCTCCAGAACCTCTTTTCTTCCTTTCATCAACCGTGGACAAACGGTTACAAGTGAGGCTTAACTAGGTCTGGGCAGTTAGATATAGAGAGTGTGTTTAATAACTGAGTTATTATTGGGAAACGGTGATAATATTTGCTTGGTGTTTGACCGATGTGTCTTAGATTTTACCAGAGTAAAATCTCTTTTGTTCTCCTTTATTTGTGCCGCTGTGTCCCATGTGTTCATCTGTGAGCTCCCACGTCATAACCGGGTAATAGACTCACTATCAGAAAGACTAGTGTGAACGCCGTCTGATACAAATCCGGCCACTAGCTTCTGGTACGCGACGTAAACTGTGCTCTGAGTTGTGGTGAGCTCCAGTCCGAGATTGAGCTGTCGAGGTGCGTTGTTTTCTCTCGCTCTCTCGCCTTTACACACACACCTTTCGGTAAACACACACACATAGAGACCTGTGGCTTTCCAGACGCTGCAGAAACGTAGATCACGTTCTGTGTCCGCCATCACGTGACCGCGCGTGGTCGTCGCCATTTTGTCTGTCTCTGTCTGTCTGTCCCCCCCCCCTTTTTCTCTCTCTCTCTCTCACTCTCTCTCTCACACACACACACACACACACACACACACACACACACACACACACACACACACACACACACATGTGCCACGCTTGTTTGTTTTGTTTGTTAATTGTAGTTTGGCTTATGATGGTTATTTGTTTGATTGGGTTTCATTGATTTACTTGATGTTGCTTTGTTAAATAAATTCTATTATATCTTAAAAAGTCGTTGTTTGTGATCACTGTGAATTTGCTTTGTGACATAGGCTGGGTGAAAGGGCTTTGTGTTCGGATTTCACACCTTCAATTAAATACAGATTATTAATTATTAATGATATTGGTATTTAATTAAATAATTTGAGACTGATATTGGTAATATTTTGGTTGTTCCCTGTTTACAGGGTGGTGCCCCGAGGTTTATTAAACGCAGTTTAATAACAATTATTGATTTAGATTAATAATTAAATAAACTTAATTATTAATTTATTTTGACAATCAAATTTTACTTCATAAAACCCAACATAACAGTTGGTCAGGTATTCGCTCCTGAAAATTCCCAACAAAGGTAAGAGGGGGCCTGAATTATCAACTGAAAAAAAAAATCCAGTAGAATTAAATAAGGAGCTCACTCTGAAGACATGCGACCCCTCCCAGGAGCAGGACATCAGCGGCACTTCTCTTCCAGCGTAGCTACACGCAGCAAACCAGCCACCAAAAACTCATTAAAAGTATCAACAACAAAAAAAAAAAGGAAATATGAGGCCGACCAAACACTCCCATCTTCACCCCAATTTGTCACAATCACGCACGATTAGATGGAGAAGGAAAGGTTGAAGCTGTGTCTTCTCCTTGTTTGCTCAACTCCAAACAAGATGCACACTACAGACATCAAATGTTATTGTTTATTTTAATTTTATTTTTTTTATTTTTTTATTTTTTTATTTTTTATTTTATTGAGTATTTAGCATTTTTCTGTGTATATGCAGTCATGGATGAAAGTCAGCAGGTCTAGGCTGGTCCAGGCTTTTTCCTATTTTCAACGCTGCGTTCTCCACGCTCAGGAGACACAGGCTTTCCTGGAGAGATTCGATGGCCGTCTCCATTCCTGCTTTACATTCGTCAAACTCCTTCTTGGATGTCTCCAGCTCCTCCTCCAGCTGTTTCACCCTCATCTGACCGTTTTCCTCACACTCCTTCAGTTTGGAAGCAGCGACCTGGTCTCTGAGTTTCATCACGTCTCTGAAGTCGCTGGACGCCTCGTACTGGTGAGACACGCAGGTTTCGAGAGTGAAGATTTCGCTCTTCATGTGGTTTCTGAGATCTATAACTTCTCTCTTGGAAATCTTTAACAGTTCCTTCAGCTGTTTCTCTGTTATCTGCCACTTCTCTTCGCGATCCCTCAGCTTCTGCGCCGCGTGCTCTTCTTTGAGAGTGAGCACCTCCTTGTAGCGCTCCTCCATGACGGCGAGCTTGGCTGCGTGCTCCCCTCTCAGAATGCGCAGACTGTCCTCATGAGAGGCGATCTCTCTCTCTAATTGTTTCCTGCCTTGGTCATGAAGTTCACTCATGGATTCCTGAACGCGCAGCGCGTCTTTAAGAGATGCGATCTCGCTCGCCGCTTGCTCTCTGCACTCGGTGAGTTCTCCCCTGCACACCTTTAACTCCAGCTCCAGCCTCGTCACCTTCATTCTCCACTTTTCTCTGTCGTCCCTCGCTTTCCTGCCGGTGATCTCTCCGAGGTCGGCTCCCTCTAAAGAAAGCCTTTCAGCGTTCTCTTCCATCATGAGACTTTCGTCCCTGTTGGAATCTATTTCAAGCTGTGTTTTGCCTTCATAGAGTTCCAGCTGTGCTATCCTCATCTGCCACTTCTCCTCACAATCCCTCAACCTGTCGGCGGCATTTTGCTCTGTCAGACTCACCACTTCTCTGTGGTGCTTTTCCATGTCAGAAATCTTTGTGGCGTACTCCTCTCTGAGCAGGCGCTGAGTTTCCTCCACAAGGTCCATTTGTCTCGTTATTTCCGTGCTGTCTTTTTGAAGCTCTGAAGCGTCCCCGTCCTCGCAGTCGCTTCCCGTGTCCGAACAGCCTTTAGCCTTCACGTCTCTCAGAATGCTCAGACACACCTGGAGAGTGAAGATTTCTCTCTCCATCTGGGCTTTGCCTTCGTTGGCCTCTCTCACGATCCCTTGCATGTCCTCGGCGAGCTGTTCCACTCTCACCTGCCACCTTCCGTTGCACTCCCTCAGCTTTGTATCTGCGTTTTCCTCCAAGAGGCGGGTCGTCTCCTCGTAGCGCTCTTTTGCATCATCGAGCCTTCTCGCGCACATCTCTCGCTGGAAATACAGGCTTTGCTCCAGCGTAAAGACTTGGTTCTTCATGTGGTTGTTGAGAGAATAGAGCTCTCTCTTGGCGAGCTGTAATTTTTCCTTCAGCTGCTTCACTGTCACCTGCCACACTTCCTCGCACGCGTTCAGTTTCTGCGTGGCAGTTTCCTCCATGAGACGGAGCATCTCTTTGTGGCTTTGCTCCGCAGCGGACAGCCTCGCAGCGCTCTCCTCTCTCAGAAAGCGCAGACTTTCCTCGAGAAGGGATGGCTCTTTTCCCGTTGGTGTTTCACCTCCGTTGAGGTCCTCCTCCTCTTGTTGTTTGGCCGTACTCTTCTCCCCGCAGCTATCTTCCTTTTCAGAAAGCGTTGCAGCGTCCTCGTCTGCAAGGATGGGCGGACTGTCCTCGGAGCTCACTTCTTTCTCCATGGAAGCTCTGACTTCACACGGTGCTCCCTCCAGCTGTCTCACTTTCATCTGCCACTTCTCCTCACAGTCCCTCAGTTGTTTGATAGCGTCTCCCTCTTTGACGCGGATCACCTCCTCATAGTGTTCCTTCATCACACATATGTCCTCTGCCTGAATGCGAATACTTTCCTCGAGAGTTACGATTTGTCTCTCCAGTCTGAATTTTTCTTCCCCGTCTTTGACCGTGGCTTGCTTCACCTGTTGATCCAGCTGTTTCACTTTCATCTGCCACTCCTCAAACGTTTCCTTCAGTTTTTTGGCAGCATTGACCTCTTTGATGCTGATCACTTCCTGGAACTGATCTTTGATGGCAGAAATCCGGAGAAAATGTTCCTCGCCTTGATTATGCAGATCTTCCTCAAGAGAGACGATATGATTGACTTGCTTTCTGCGTTCATTCCTCATTTCTTTCAGCTCCTCCTTCATACGGTCACTGAGGGACTGAGCAGCTTCCAGATTTGTTTTAAGATCAGTTATTTCTTTCTGCTGTCCTTTGCTCTGCTCCTGAAAGGATTCCCTCTCCACCTGGAAGTCCTTCTGTAACATATCGATGATGGCCTTTGTGACTGCTTTTTCCTGCTCAGTCTCGCTCTTCAAGCTTTGCATGTCCTCAGAGTGGCTTCGCATCTGCTCAGCCAGCGTTGACTTCTCCTCCCTCAGGCTCTTGTTCTCAAGCTCAAGCTTCTTGATTGTTCTCAGACTTGAGCGATTAGCTTCATAGAACATAACCAGGAGTGGTTTGGGAGACGTTGCAATGTATTGTCCTTTTACGTAAGATTGTGCAATTTCTTCATTGGATAATGCGGAGGCATCCCACAAGCCAAAACTTGGTGATTGTCTTTTGTTTTGCTCCATTTTTTTTTTTTTTAACTCGTGTAAAGTGTGTTGATGAATGTATTCCTTGGTTCACTCAGTGTTTGTTGCTGTGTGTCAGATCAGTCGTCCAGATCAAAGGTCTAATGAGAAGTCTCTTGAGATGATTAATAAGAAAACCCTTGTGATGTCACTTGTGATGTCACAGATTTTGACCTTTCATCTTTAAATAAGCCTTAACCAATAGAGCATGTTGTTTATTTTTAAATTTTGGCCCCATTAGTTTGGAACTTGACTGTCGCTTAGCAACCGAAACATTTCCCTTAGTAAGTCACTGTGATTGGCTGTTGTGTGTAAGCAGCCCCTGATTGGTTGTTTGATTCAGACTTTATTAAAAAACAAAATCTGGCAGAAGGCGACAGGAAGTTCTAACTGAATTCAAGCAAACGTTGTCATAGCAACCTTTTAAATCCTAAACATTCTCCTCACAGGGTCCCTGTGATCGGCTAGTTATAAGAAACCTAAACTTGATTGGTTGTTTGAGTCAGACCTCATAGCTGTGTCCCATTCAAGATTCAAGACACATTCAAGACATATTCAGATGTCCCCCATCAGATGTCACAGGTCAAAAAATAAAGACATACAAAGCAGGATGCTCACAGATCAGAAACACACAAACCTAAAGAAACGTTTGAATTAAATATTAGAGACAAGTAAAGATCCAAATATCCATTCATCAATTCATGGCGACTGTTTTTCCCAATTCAGGAAAATTCAGAGATAATTTCTGTTGTAATGACGACCAACTCTGCTTCTGCACCCTGAACCTGAATGTTTAATTCTGTTTATTAAAGAATTATACAATGATAAAATACATTTTTAATCAAATATCTGAAGGTACTGTGTTTCGTTCTCCGGGTATTTCTGCCATCTATATTTTTAAATCGTTATATTGAATCCAATTATGACCCAAGTATTTGAAATTGAATTGAACTGTGAGGTCGCGGATAAAACCCAGCCCAGAGCCCAGCAACAACAGGAAGTCACTGCAACAACATTAAAACAATAGGTGCATTTTCAGAATAAAATACTCGGAACAATCACCGTATGTCTCCGTTTTTGTATTTTAAATGGTTTTTGTACGATTTTAACATCTATCATATTATATTGGTTTCCTTTGTTTTGGCACCTCGGCCGTCCGTCTGATGGATGAGGGTGCACGGAGCCTTTAAGTGTAAAAGCACAAACAATGAGCCAATCTTTCATTCACAACAAACGTGCTGTACAACACTGAGGTATCTTTGATTTACAGTCGGATGAAACGTTGGTTACCAACGTGGCGTTCTTGCCCCTCTTGAGGGCGCCAAAGATCTCAGGAGGAGGGCTTGTTCTGCACAACTAAACTCTAACTAGATAGTTTCTACCAACATGTCTGTTCTAAGATTACACCAGAGAATAGACATTTAACAACAATCAACGAGTGTCCGTTAGTTTACAGTCATGTCCTGAGCGGCTCAGCTTTTTCTGAGATTTCAGTAGAAAGGGCTCCAAGTAAAAATAAAAAAAAAAGTCACTTTGATATAAGTCTCCAACCGTTTCAAGAACATGTTGTCTCAACACACAACAACATGACAAGACTTCAATCTGAATTAAATACCGACGTACAACAGAGCGGGGACATTTTGAAAATTAACGCAGAGATAAAACAATTTGACCAGCTGTTTTGGAATTTGCACCTTTTTGTCTTTTTTCCAGCTCTGTACATTTTTAAATAACATTACACATCTTCATTGACATTGAATAGATTAAAAAAAAAGGTTATTCTGAAATAACAGCATTTTCATGTAGAGCTACATTTTAGGTAGCTGTGGTCCGACTAAAAGATAAGCTGCATTTAATCTTACGGTCGATTCTACTCAAAAAGTTGTTCTTGAAAAATATATTCTTGTCCAGAGAAGTCATCCTTCTGTTTTTACTCACAACATTTTCTCATCTTTTGCCACTAAAAGCACAAACTTTGTAAATCAATGTTTTTGCTGAATCGATACCATCTGGACTTTTCACCCACGAGCTGTGGTTGTTTCACCACCGGGCCTTCTGGATAGGACGCGGTGGGCTTTGCACGCTCAGTCCTTGTCCATGTTTTGTTCACGATGGAGCGTATTGCACAGAAGTTAAAACATTTTACCAATTGGAGGACAACTGGTGTCCTACTATCCTGAGCTGCAGTCCCTACAGAGACAGGAGTGTGTTTCAAACAGCTGCAGAAATGTGTCCTCCTTGTGAAGCTCCTGGACGAGCGTGAACTCTCAGAATCCTGTGAAGTGAGGATTTAGTGAGCACACGCTCTCCTCCTGCGCTGCTAAAATTTACATTTTATTTATAGAGCGCTTTTCAAAAACTCAAAGACACTTTACATGTTAAAAACAAATACAAGTATACAGGATAAAAAGAAAGAGCAAAAATACATACATAGTTAAATTGATATAAATGATGCGTGATACAGAGATCAGTGAGGTGACAGGTTGGAGGCCGTGCGGAACAGGTGTGTTTATAATTTGGTCTTGAAGGTGGTCGGGTCGACGGTGTCACAAATGTGTTGTGGGAGTGAGTTCCAAAGGGAGGGGGCGGCAACAGAGAAGGCTCTGTCCCCCCAGGTTCGGTGCCTGGTCCTAGGGACGGTCAGGAGGTTTGCATCGGTGGAACGGAGGGTACAGGATGGCGTGTAGGGGTGGAGCAAGTCTGTAAGGTGTTGGGTCCAGCCAGGATGGCAAAGTTCAGGCTGTGTATGTTTGGAGAACTACAACAAAAGACTCTTTATCCCAGCATGCCTTGCAGGTACTCCCAGAATGCTTTGCCACACCTAACACAGAGGTGTGAAGTCTGGGAGGTATAAAGCCGGCCATGTCTCATTGTTGTCTCTCTTTCAAACGTCGTCTGGCGACGTCCGAGGATACCCAACTCTGTTCCTGTTTCCAGCACGCTGCTCTTTGTTTAAGTTTTGGCGCGCAGCTGATCCAAGGCCTTGAAGCACACCGACGTCCTAATTTCCGAGCCTAGATCATCCACTTGAACGCATCTCAGAAGTATAGCGTTCTATTTCTCCCGTATCAAAACGGTATTGAGAGAGACTGTAAGGATTACGTCTCGTTCCGTCCTTTGAAGAAAGGACACCCACGGAGATCACCTCGCTCGACGGAGGACACGACGGCCCTGCTCAACCCCACTGGACACGCACCGCCGTCACCTTACAACTGCAGAAAGGCCGCTCCAGAACCTCTTTTCTTCCTTTCATCAACCGTGGACAAACGGTTACAAGTGAGGCTTAACTAGGTCTGGGCAGTTAGATATAGAGAGTGTGTTTAATAACTGAGTTATTATTGGGAAACGGTGATAATATTTGCTTGGTGTTTGACCGATGTGTCTTAGATTTTACCAGAGTAAAATCTCTTTTGTTCTCCTTTATTTGTGCCGCTGTGTCCCATGTGTTCATCTGTGAGCTCCCACGTCATAACCGGGTAATAGACTCACTATCAGAAAGACTAGTGTGAACGCCGTCTGATACAAATCCGGCCACTAGCTTCTGGTACGCGACGTAAACTGTGCTCTGAGTTGTGGTGAGCTCCAGTCCGAGATTGAGCTGTCGAGGTGCGTTGTTTTCTCTCGCTCTCTCGCCTTTACACACACACCTTTCGGTAAACGCACACACATAGAGACCTGTGGCTTTCCAGACGCTGCAGAAACGTAGATCACGTTCTGTGTCCGCCATCACGTGACCGCGCGTGGTCGTCGCCATTTTGTCTGTCTCTGTCTGTCTGTCCCCCCCCCTTTTTCTCTCTCTCTCTCTCACTCTCTCTCTCACACACACACACACACACACACACACACACACACACACACACACACACATGTGCCACGCTTGTTTGTTTTGTTTGTTAATTGTAGTTTGGCTTATGATGGTTATTTGTTTGATTGGGTTTCATTGATTTACTTGATGTTGCTTTGTTAAATAAATTCTATTATATCTTAAAAAGTCGTTGTTTGTGATCACTGTGAATTTGCTTTGTGACTTAGGCTGGGTGAAAGGGCTTTGTGTTCGGATTTCACACCTTCAATTAAATACAGATTATTAATTATTAATGATATTGGTATTTAATTAAATAATTTGAGACTGATATTGGTAATATTTTGGTTGTTCCCTGTTTACAGGGTGGTGCCCCGAGGTTTATTAAACGCAGTTTAATAACAATTATTGATTTAGATTAATAATTAAATAAACTTAATTATTAATTTATTTTGACAATCAAATTTTACTTCATAAAACCCAACATAACAGTTGGTCAGGTATTCGCTCCTGAAAATTCCCAACAAAGGTAAGAGGGGGCCTGAATTATCAACTGAAAAAAAAAATCCAGTAGAATTAAATAAGGAGCTCACCCTGAAGACATGCGACCCCTCCCAGGAGCAGGACATCAGCGGCACTTCTCTTCCAGCGTGGCCACACGCAGCAAACCAGCCACCAAAAACTCATTAAAAGTATCAACAACAAAAAAAGGAAATATGAGGCCGACCAAACACTCCCATCTTCACCCCAATTTGTCACAATCACGCACGATTAGATGGAGAAGGAAAGGTTGAAGCTGTGTCTTCTCCTTGTTTGCTCAACTCCAAACAAGATGCACACTACAGACATCAAATGTTATTGTTTATTTTAATTTTATTTTTTTATTTTTTTTATTTTTTTATTTTTATTTTATTGAGTATTTAGCATTTTTCTGTGTATATGCAGTCATGGATGAAAGTCAGCAGGTCTAGGCTGGTCCAGGCTTTTTCCTATTTTCAACGCTGCGTTCTCCACGCTCAGGAGACACAGGCTTTCCTGGAGAGATTCGATGGCCGTCTCCATTCCTGCTTTACATTCGTCAAACTCCTTCTTGGATGTCTCCAGCTCCTCCTCCAGCTGTTTCACCCTCATCTGACCGTTTTCCTCACACTCCTTCAGTTTGGAAGCAGCGACCTGGTCTCTGAGTTTCATCACGTCTCTGAAGTCGCTGGACGCCTCGTACTGGTGAGACACGCAGGTTTCGAGAGTGAAGATTTCGCTCTTCATGTGGTTTCTGAGATCTATAACTTCTCTCTTGGAAATCTTTAACAGTTCCTTCAGCTGTTTCTCTGTTATCTGCCACTTCTCTTCGCGATCCCTCAGCTTCTGCGCCGCGTGCTCTTCTTTGAGAGTGAGCACCTCCTTGTAGCGCTCCTCCATGACGGCGAGCTTGGCTGCGTGCTCCCCTCTCAGAATGCGCAGACTGTCCTCATGAGAGGCGATCTCTCTCTCTAATTGTTTCCTGCCTTGGTCATGAAGTTCACTCATGGATTCCTGAACGCGCAGCGCGTCTTTAAGAGATGCGATCTCGCTCGCCGCTTGCTCTCTGCACTCGGTGAGTTCTCCCCTGCACACCTTTAACTCCAGCTCCAGCCTCGTCACCTTCATTCTCCACTTTTCTCTGTCGTCCCTCGCTTTCCTGCCGGTGATCTCTCCGAGGTCGGCTCCCTCTAAAGAAAGCCTTTCAGCGTTCTCTTCCATCATGAGACTTTCGTCCCTGTTGGAATCTATTTCAAGCTGTGTTTTGCCTTCATAGAGTTCCAGCTGTGCTATCCTCATCTGCCACTTCTCCTCACAATCCCTCAACCTGTCGGCGGCATTTTGCTCTGTCAGACTCATCACTTCTCTGTGGTGCTTTTCCATGTCAGAAATCTTTGTGGCGTACTCCTCTCTGAGCAGGCGCTGAGTTTCCTCCACAAGGTCCATTTGTCTCGTTATTTCCGTGCTGTCTTTTTGAAGCTCTGAAGCGTCCCCGTCCTCGCAGTCGCTTCCCGTGTCCGAACAGCCTTTAGCCTTCACGTCTCTCAGAATGCTCAGACACACCTGGAGAGTGAAGATTTCTCTCTCCATCTGGGCTTTGCCTTCGTTGGCCTCTCTCACGATCCCTTGCATGTCCTCGGCGAGCTGTTCCACTCTCACCTGCCACCTTCCGTTGCACTCCCTCAGCTTTGTATCTGCGTTTTCCTCCAAGAGGCGGGTCGTCTCCTCGTAGCGCTCTTTTGCATCATCGAGCCTTCTCGCGCACATCTCTCGCTGGAAATACAGGCTTTGCTCCAGCGTAAAGACTTGGTTCTTCATGTGGTTGTTGAGAGAATAGAGCTCTCTCTTGGCGAGCTGTAATTTTTCCTTCAGCTGCTTCACTGTCACCTGCCACACTTCCTCGCACGCGTTCAGTTTCTGCGTGGCAGTTTCCTCCATGAGACGGAGCATCTCTTTGTGGCTTTGCTCCGCAGCGGACAGCCTCGCAGCGCTCTCCTCTCTCAGAAAGCGCAGACTTTCCTCGAGAAGGGATGGCTCTTTTCCCGTTGGTGTTTCACCTCCGTTGAGGTCCTCCTCCTCTTGTTGTTTGGCCGTACTCTTCTCCCCGCAGCTATCTTCCTTTTCAGAAAGCGTTGCAGCGTCCTCGTCTGCAAGGATGGGCGGACTGTCCTCGGAGCTCACTTCTTTCTCCATGGAAGCTCTGACTTCACACGGTGCTCCCTCCAGCTGTCTCACTTTCATCTGCCACTTCTCCTCACAGTCCCTCAGTTGTTTGATAGCGTCTCCCTCTTTGACGCGGATCACCTCCTCATAGTGTTCCTTCATCACACATATGTCCTCTGCCTGAATGCGAATACTTTCCTCGAGAGTTACGATTTGTCTCTCCAGTCTGAATTTTTCTTCCCCGTCTTTGACCGTGGCTTGCTTCACCTGTTGATCCAGCTGTTTCACTTTCATCTGCCACTCCTCAAACGTTTCCTTCAGTTTTTTGGCAGCATTGACCTCTTTGATGCTGATCACTTCCTGGAACTGATCTTTGATGGCAGAAATCCGGAGAAAATGTTCCTCGCCTTGATTATGCAGATCTTCCTCAAGAGAGACGATATGATTGACTTGCTTTCTGCGTTCATTCCTCATTTCTTTCAGCTCCTCCTTCATACGGTCACTGAGGGACTGAGCAGCTTCCAGATTTGTTTTAAGATCAGTTATTTCTTTCTGCTGTTCTTTGCTCTGCTCCTGAAAGGATTCCCTCTCCACCTGGGATTCATGCTTTAGCTTATTGATGGTCTTTGTGATTGCTTTGTCCTTCTCATTCTTCTCTCCGTGATTATACAGATCTTTCTCAAGAGAGGCGATTTTATTGACTTGCTTTCTCCATTCATTCTTCTTATCTTTCAGCTCCTCTTCCTTACGGTCACTGAGGGACTGAGCAGCTTCCAGATTTGTTTTAAGCTCAGTTATTTCTTTCTGCTGTCCTTTGCTCTGCTCCTGAAAGGATTCCCTCTCCACCTGGAAGTCCTTCTGTAACATATCGATGATGGCCTTTGTGACTGCTTTTTCCTGCTCAGTCTCGCTCTTCAAGCTTTGCATGTCCTCAGAGTGGCTTCGCATCTGCTCAGCCAGCGTTGACTTCTCCTCCCTCAGGCTCTTGTTCTCAAGCTCAAGCTTCTTGATTGTTCTCAGACTTGAGCGATTAGCTTCATAGAACATAACCAGGAGTGGTTTGGGAGACGTTGCAATGTATTGTCCTTTTACGTAAGATTGTGCAATTTCTTCATTGGATAATGCGGAGGCATCCCACAAGCCAAAACTTGGTGATTGTCTTTTGTTTTGCTCCATTTTTTTTTTTTTTTAACTCGTGTAAAGTGTGTTGATGAATGTATTCCTTGGTTCACTCAGTGTTTGTTGCTGTGTGTCAGATCAGTCGTCCAGATCAAAGGTCTAATGAGAAGTCTCTTGAGATGATTAATAAGAAAACCCTTGTGATGTCACTTGTGATGTCACAGATTTTGACCTTTCATCTTTAAATAAGCCTTAACCAATAGAGCATGTTGTTTATTTTTAAATTTTGGCCCCATTAGTTTGGAACTTGACTGTCGCTTAGCAACCGAAACATTTCCCTTAGTAAGTCACTGTGATTGGCTGTTGTGTGTAAGCAGCCCCTGATTGGTTGTTTGATTCAGACTTTATTAAAAAACAAAATCTGGCAGAAGGCGACAGGAAGTTCTAACTGAATTCAAGCAAACGTTGTCATAGCAACCTTTTAAATCCTAAACATTCTCCTCACAGGGTCCCTGTGATCGGCTAGTTATAAGAAACCTAAACTTGATTGGTTGTTTGAGTCAGACCTCATAGCTGTGTCCCATTCAAGATTCAAGACACATTCAAGACATATTCAGATGTCCCCCATCAGATGTCACAGGTCAAAAAATAAAGACATACAAAGCAGGATGCTCACAGATCAGAAACACACAAACCTAAAGAAACGTTTGAATTAAATATTAGAGACAAGTAAAGATCCAAATATCCATTCATCAATTCATGGCGACTGTTTTTCCCAATTCAGGAAAATTCAGAGATAATTTCTGTTGTAATGACGACCAACTCTGCTTCTGCACCCTGAACCTGAATGTTTAATTCTGTTTATTAAAGAATTATACAATGATAAAATACATTTTTAATCAAATATCTGAAGGTACTGTGTTTCGTTCTCCGGGTATTTCTGCCATCTATATTTTTAAATCGTTATATTGAATCCAATTATGACCCAAGTATTTGAAATTGAATTGAACTGTGAGGTCGCGGATAAAACCCAGCCCAGAGCCCAGCAACAACAGGAAGTCACTGCAACAACATTAAAACAATAGGTACATTTTCAGAATAAAATACTCGGAACAATCACCGTATGTCTCCGTTTTTGTATTTTAAATGGTTTTTGTACGATTTTAACATCTATCATATTATATTGGTTTCCTTTGTTTTGGCACCTCGGCCGTCCGTCTGATGGATGAGGGTGCACGGAGCCTTTAAGTGTAAAAGCACAAACAATGAGCCAATCTTTCATTCACAACAAACGTGCTGTACAACACTGAGGTATCTTTGATTTACAGTCGGATGAAACGTTGGTTACCAACGTGGCGTTCTTGCCCCTCTTGAGGGCGCCAAAGATCTCAGGAGGAGGGCTTGTTCTGCACAACTAAACTTTAACTAGATAGTTTCTACCAACATGTCTGTTCTAAGATTACACCAGAGAATAGACATTTAACAACAATCAACGAGTGTCCGTTAGTTTACAGTCATGTCCTGAGCGGCTCAGCTTTTTCTGAGATTTCAGTAGAAAGGGCTCCAAGTAAAAATAAAAAAAAAAGTCACTTTGATATAAGTCTCCAACCGTTTCAAGAACATGTTGTCTCAACACACAACAACATGACAAGACTTCAATCTGAATTAAATACCGACGTACAACAGAGCGGGGACATTTTGAAAATTAACGCAGAGATAAAACAATTTGACCAGCTGTTTTGGAATTTGCACCTTTTTGTCTTTTTTCCAGCTCTGTACATTTTTAAATAACATTACACATCATCATTGACATTGAATAGATTAAAAAAAAAGGTTATTCTGAAATAACAGCATTTTCATGTAGAGCTACATTTTAGGTAGCTGTGGTCCGACTAAAAGATAAGCTGCATTTAATCTTACGGTCGATTCTACTCAAAAAGTTGTTCTTGAAAAATATATTCTTGTCCAGAGAAGTCATCCTTCTGTTTTTACTCACAACATTTTCTCATCTTTTGCCACTAAAAGCACAAACTTTGTAAATCAATGTTTTTGCTGAATCGATACCATCTGGACTTTTCACCCACGAGCTGTGGTTGTTTCACCACCGGGCCTTCTGATAGGACGCGGTGGGCTTTGCACGCTCAGTCCTTGTCCATGTTTAGTTCACGATGGAGCGTATTGCACAGAAGTTAAAACATTTTACCAATTGGAGGACAACTGGTGTCCTACTATCCTGAGCTGCAGTCCCTACAGAGACAGGAGTGTGTTTCAAACAGCTGCAGAAATGTGTCCTCCTTGTGAAGCTCCTGGACGAGCGTGAACTCTCAGAATCCTGTGAAGTGAGGATTTAGTGAGCACACGCTCTCCTCCTGCGCTGCTAAAATTTACATTTTATTTATAGAGCGCTTTTCAAAAACTCAAAGACACTTTACATGTTAAAAACAAATACAAGTATACAGGATAAAAAGAAAGAGCAAAAATACATACATAGTTAAATTGATATAAATGATGCGTGATACAGAGATCAGTGAGGTGACAGGTTGGAGGCCGTGCGGAACAGGTGTGTTTATAATTTGGTCTTGAAGGTGGTCGGGTCGACGGTGTCACGAATGTGTTGTGGGAGTGAGTTCCAAAGGGAGGGGGCGGCAACAGAGAAGGCTCTGTCCCCCCAGGTTCGGTGCCTGGTCCTAGGGACGGTCAGGAGGTTTGCATCGGTGGAACGGAGGGTACAGGATGGCGTGTAGGGGTGGAGCAAGTCTGTAAGGTGTTGGGTCCAGCCAGGATGGCAAAGTTCAGGCTGTGTATGTTTGGAGAACTACAACAAAAGACTCTTTATCCCAGCATGCCTTGCAGGTACTCCCAGAATGCTTTGCCACACCTAACACAGAGGTGTGAAGTCTGGGAGGTATAAAGCCGGCCATGTCTCATTGTTGTCTCTCTTTCAAACGTCGTCTGGCGACGTCCGAGGATACCCAACTCTGTTCCTGTTTCCAGCACGCTGCTCTTTGTTTAAGTTTTGGCGCGCAGCTGATCCAAGGCCTTGAAGCACACCGACGTCCTAATTTCCGAGCCTAGATCATCCACTTGAACGCATCTCAGAAGTATAGCGTTCTATTTCTCCCGTATCAAAACGGTATTGAGAGAGACTGTAAGGATTACGTCTCGTTCCGTCCTTTGAAGAAAGGACACCCACGGAGATCACCTCGCTCGACGGAGGACACGACGGCCCTGCTCAACCCCACTGGACACGCACCGCCGTCACCTTACAACTGCAGAAAGGCCGCTCCAGAACCTCTTTTCTTCCTTTCATCAACCGTGGACAAACGGTTACAAGTGAGGCTTAACTAGGTCTGGGCAGTTAGATATAGAGAGTGTGTTTAATAACTGAGTTATTATTGGGAAACGGTGATAATATTTGCTTGGTGTTTGACCGATGTGTCTTAGATTTTACCAGAGTAAAATCTCTTTTGTTCTCCTTTATTTGTGCCGCTGTGTCCCATGTGTTCATCTGTGAGCTCCCACGTCATAACCGGGTAATAGACTCACTATCAGAAAGACTAGTGTGAACGCCGTCTGATACAAATCCGGCCACTAGCTTCTGGTACGCGACGTAAACTGTGCTCTGAGTTGTGGTGAGCTCCAGTCCGAGATTGAGCTGTCGAGGTGCGTTGTTTTCTCTCGCTCTCTCGCCTTTACACACACACCTTTCGGTAAACACACACACATAGAGACCTGTGGCTTTCCAGACGCTGCAGAAACGTAGATCACGTTCTGTGTCCGCCATCACGTGACCGCGCGTGGTCGTCGCCATTTTGTTGTTTTCTCTCTCTCTCTCTCACTCTCTCTCTCACACACACACACACACACACACACACACACACATGTGCCACGCTTGTTTGTTTTGTTTGTTAATTGTAGTTTGGCTTATGATGGTTATTTGTTTGATTGGGTTTCATTGATTTACTTGATGTTGCTTTGTTAAATTTCTATTATATCTTAAAAAGTCATTGTTTGTGATCACTGTGAATTTGCTTTGTGACTTAGGCTGGGTGAAAGGGCTTTGTGTTCGGATTTCACACCTTCAATTAAATACAGATTATTAATTATTAATGATATTGGTATTTAATTAAATAATTTGAGACTGATATTGGTAATATTTTGGTTGTTCCCTGTTTACAGGGTGGTGCCCCGAGGTTTATTAAACGCAGTTTAATAACAATTATTGATTTAGATTAATAATTAAATAAACTTAATTATTAATTTATTTTGACAATCAAATTTTACTTCATAAAACCCAACATAACAGTTGGTCAGGTATTCGCTCCTGAAAATTCCCAACATAATGATGCATCCCGTGTGAGGCCCTTAATAAACCAGCTTTGTTACATTGTTTGTTCACAGTGATCCAAACTAAGGAAATTCTCTTTTCTTTGGGAGATTACTTTTTGTTGTTTTTAAAGCAAAGCAAACATCAAGTTGTGTGTTAGTTGTGCTGCTGCGTGTTGACGAGTGAGTAGTTTAATAATTTTTGTGTGCTTATTGTTGTTGGAGACAACAAGTTAGCCATTTGTTTAGTCAGGAGTGTAACTTTAAAATTGTTACAGAGCCAGCTGCCTGAGAGGTGTGTCTTCCCCCAATCCTCAAAAGGACTTGAGGTGTGAATGTTCGCACCTAGCTGCCAGGACAGACTGCACTGATCCGGTTTAGAACCGTAGGTCAGAATTGCCTCCTGCTGACTTTTTATCTTGCAGCTTCACAAACAGTAATCCACTAAGGTATTCTGTTTTACCACATCAACATTAACATTAACATGGGTACCAAAACTTCTTGTGAGCCAGGAGCTAAGACTCCTTTTGGATCAGACCACCACACATCACCAAAAGAAACTGTTGCTGGTCTGACGCAGCTCTCCTTAGAGGGGATTGCCAACCTGATCAGCTATTTCATTAGCATTTGTAAGGACACCTTGAGAAAGGTAGGTGACCAGGCCAACCCCCGAGCCAAGATCACCCCCAACAAAGACAGAATGTCTGCGAAAGACATTCAGCAGTCAGGGACCAAGGCCCCCTGTGGATCACACAATCCACCCCCTCAGGTTGGAGTTGCAGGTTTAAACCACGTCCCTTTAAAGGTCAACAGTCTGAACTCCTCCACCCTCAGCACAGGCGAAGATAAATTAAATGAGTCGGTTGAGTATATAACTCATCGAACAGGGAAACCACAGTACACATCTTCGAATGTTCTCGGCCAACTTCTCCTCCCTTTTCAGCGCAAATCATATTTGCAGCAAAAGAGACACCAGGCACAGCTCGCCCAGGTGCAAGAAGATAACCAGATCCTAAAGGACGGCTTCAAAAGGATGCAGGACCGACTTAAGACCTTGCAAGTCGAATGCAAGGCCCTGCAGGAGGAGAATAAAATACTGCAAGAAAGCTGCAGGTTAGCCAGACGAATGAAAGAAAGTGTCATGGTACCCGGAATTCAGGAGGAGCAGGTACGCACCGCAGCCCCCACGCCAGCTGAGGAAGCCCTACACAAGGGATGGGATACTGAACCAGATCCCTGGAGGAAGGAGACAGACATGTTGGACGACCAGAGGACTTATGAGTCTTCAGACGACTCGGGCAACTCCCACCAGGCTGTTACTCATGGTTTACGGACCAGACAGAGTGTCAGCGCCTCAGTGGAGACACTCCAGCCAGAGGTCCAATCCCTGCCGAAAGAGAACAAATCTCTTTGTCAGCACCGACAAACTGCCAAGCAGAAGGTGTTAGACACGTTTGAATTAATTCAGGGAGCCACGTCGTCAGGATACGACTCTGATCGTGCACCAAGCCCCTTAAAAAATCAAACGCCCCTGCTGAAAAAGCTCAGTAGAAAACCGAGCAGCCAGGTTAGTCTAATGACTAAACAAAGTCTTGTTCCCCCTGTCAATCCTGAACAGAAAGATTTTGACTGTAGAGCCCCTCCCTTTGACAAAACGCTCCGGTATATTGACAGCTGCCACACCTTTTCACACCTTCACAGGTTTGAATCACCCCATGGGAAGGGGGGTGACATCTCAGCCCCCTCAGGCAGAGATTACAGCAGGCCCTCTCCTACTACCTGCAGGTTCCCACACATACACCCTGAGCGTCACAAAGGTGACGTAGCACTTGAAGGCAACAAATTGCCTCGTGCTATGAAGCAGTCCAAGAGACCACGTCACCGGCAGAGAAGACGACAGAGCCAGGGGGGTGAAGGGTTGAGCCAGCCGTAGGGTAGGTTCCAGCCTGAGGAGTCAATCACTGACAGACCTGAACAGAACTCTCGGGATGACCGAAGCCTAAGACAGAAGGGTAGGTATAACCAGAGTTCCCAAGAGGAACTCTCGGGATGGCCGAAGCCTAAGTCAGAAGGGTAGGTATAACCAGAGTTCCCAAGAGCTTCATAAGGAAGCAGGTCTCGGCAGTGAAATGACTAGCACAATTCCGAGGGCGGTGATAGATGGGGTAAGACAGTGTCAGGCCTCCAGCCCTTACAAAGAACCAGGTTCTGACTCCACATTGGGGAGGCGGGAGTAGCTCCCATTTCAAAATCCAGTCACTCTACTCACGCTTTTGTTGTTGTTGTTTTTGTTTTGTTTTGTGGCCTCACACCCATAGTGAGACTCTACATGTACATGTACATTACGCACTGACATGCCACAAACACACACAGGCTTTCTCCTGCCCAGTCAAGGAGTTAGCCCACACATCTACACATGAAACTCTTCTCTTTCTCTCTTCCTCTTGTTTGTTTGTTTCATGTGTTTTGTCCAAGAATGCACCTTGAGCAGCAATGCTTCGCTAATGTCTGATTATGTTTTGATGTTTAGCGTTAGACATAGTTAGACAGTCTGCCCAGACTTTGCCTCAATGTCTGCCCAGACCAAATGCCTCTTGAATTTATGGACTGTTTGCCAAATTAACTTTTGTACAAGTATCTCCAAAGCACGTGGACTGGTGGCCCATAGTGCCCTGAAGACCATGACCTGCATCCCGCTCTTCAGGCCAGGGGGGATGTTGGGTCCAGCCAGGATGGCAAAGTTCAGGCTGTGTATGTTTGGAGAACTACAACAAAAGACTCTTTATCCCAGCATGCCTTGCAGGTACTCCCAGAATGCTTTGCCACACCTAACACAGAGGTGTGAAGTCTGGGAGGTATAAAGCCGGCCATGTCTCATTGTTCTCTCTCTTTCAAACGTCGTCTGGCGACGTCCGAGGATACCCAACTTTGTTCCTGTTTCCAGCACGCTGCTCTTTGTTTAAGTTTTGGCGCGCAGCTGATCCAAGGCCTTGAAGCACACCGACGTCCTAATTTCCGAGCCTAGATCATCCACTTGAACGCATCTCAGAAGTATAGCGTTCTATTTCTCCCGTATCAAAACGGTATTGAGAGAGACTGTAAGGATTACGTCTCGTTCCGTCCTTTGAAGAAAGGACACCCACGGAGATCACCTCGCTCGACGGAGGACACGACGGCCCTGCTCAACCCCACTGGACACGCACCGCCGTCACCTTACAACTGCAGAAAGGCCGCTCCAGAACCTCTTTTCTTCCTTTCATCAACCGTGGACAAACGGTTACAAGTGAGGCTTAGCTAGGTCTGGGCAGTTAGATATAGAGAGTGTGTTTAATAACTGAGTTATTATTGGGAAACGGTGATAATATTTGCTTGGTGTTTGACCGATGTGTCTTAGATTTTACCAGAGTAAAATCTCTTTTGTTCTCCTTTATTTGTGCCGCTGTGTCCCATGTGTTCATCTGTGAGCTCCCACGTCATAACCGGGTAATAGACTCACTATCAGAAAGACTAGTGTGAACGCCGTCTGATACAAATCCGGCCACTAGCTTCTGGTACGCGACGTAAACTGTGCTCTGAGTTGTGGTGAGCTCCAGTCCGAGATTGAGCTGTCGAGGTGCGTTGTTTTCTCTCGCTCTCTCGCCTTTACACACACACCTTACGGTAGACGCACACACATAGAGACCTGTGGCTTTCCAGACGCTGCAGAAACGTAGATCACGTTCTGTGTCCGCCATCACGTGACCGCGCGTGGTCGTCGCCATTTTGTCTGTCTCTGTCTGTCTGTCCCCCCCCCTTTTTCTCTCTCTCTCTCTCACTCTCTCTCTCACACACACACACACACACACACACACACACACACACACACACACACACACACATGTGCCACGCTTGTTTGTTTTGTTTGTTAATTGTAGTTTGGCTTATGATGGTTATTTGTTTGATTGGGTTTCATTGATTTACTTGATGTTGCTTTGTTAAATTTCTATTATATCTTAAAAAGTCATTGTTTGTGATCACTGTGAATTTGCTTTGTGACTTAGGCTGGGTGAAAGGGCTTTGTGTTCGGATTTCACACCTTCAATTAAATACAGATTATTAATTATTAATGATATTGGTATTTAATTAAATAATTTGAGACTGATATTGGTAATATTTTGGTTGTTCCCTGTTTACAGGGTGGTGCCCCGAGGTTTATTAAACGCAGTTTAATAACAATTATTGATTTAGATTAATAATTAAATAAACTTAATTATTAATTTATTTTGACAATCAAATTTTACTTCATAAAACCAAACATAACCGTTGGTCAGGTATTCGCTCCTGAAAATTCCCAACATAATGATGCATCCCGTGTGAGGCCCTTAATAAACCAGCTTTGTTACATTGTTTGTTCACAGTGATCCAAACTAAGGAAATTCTCTTTTCTTTGGGAGATTACTTTTTGTTGTTTTTAAAGCAAAGCAAACATCAAGTTGTGTGTTAGTTGTGCTGCTGCGTGTTGACGAGTGAGTAGTTTAATAATTTTTGTGTGCTTATTGTTGTTGGAGACAACAAGTTAGCCATTTGTTTAGTCAGGAGTGTAACTTTAAAATTGTTACAGAGCCAGCTGCCTGAGAGGTGTGTCTTCCCCCAATCCTCAAAAGGACTTGAGGTGTGAATGTTCGCACCTAGCTGCCAGGACAGACTGCACTGATCCGGTTTAGAACCGTAGGTCAGAATTGCCTCCTGCTGACTTTTTATCTTGCAGCTTCACAAACAGTAATCCACTAAGGTATTCTGTTTTACCACATCAACATTAACATTAACATGGGTACCAAAACTTCTTGTGAGCCAGGAGCTAAGACTCCTTTTGGATCAGACCACCACACATCACCAAAAGAAACTGTTGCTGGTCTGACGCAGCTCTCCTTAGAGGGGATTGCCAACCTGATCAGCTATTTCATTAGCATTTGTAAGGACACCTTGAGAAAGGTAGGTGACCAGGCCAACCCCCGAGCCAAGATCACCCCCAACAAAGACAGAATGTCTGCGAAAGACATTCAGCAGTCAGGGACCAAGGCCCCCTGTGGATCACACAATCCACCCCCTCAGGTTGGAGTTGCAGGTTTAAACCACGTCCCTTTAAAGGTCAACAGTCTGAACTCCTCCACCCTCAGCACAGGCGAAGATAAATTAAATGAGTCGGTTGAGTATATAACTCATCGAACAGGGAAACCACAGTACACATCTTCGAATGTTCTCGGCCAACTTCTCCTCCCTTTTCAGCGCAAATCATATTTGCAGCAAAAGAGACACCAGGCACAGCTCGCCCAGGTGCAAGAAGATAACCAGATCCTAAAGGACGGCTTCAAAAGGATGCAGGACCGACTTAAGACCTTGCAAGTCGAATGCAAGGCCCTGCAGGAGGAGAATAAAATACTGCAAGAAAGCTGCAGGTTAGCCAGACGAATGAAAGAAAGTGTCATGGTACCCGGAATTCAGGAGGAGCAGGTACGCACCGCAGCCCCCACGCCAGCTGAGGAAGCCCTACACAAGGGATGGGATACTGAACCAGATCCCTGGAGGAAGGAGACAGACATGTTGGACGACCAGAGGACTTATGAGTCTTCAGACGACTCGGGCAACTCCCACCAGGCTGTTACTCATGGTTTACGGACCAGACAGAGTGTCAGCGCCTCAGTGGAGACACTCCAGCCAGAGGTCCAATCCCTGCCGAAAGAGAACAAATCTCTTTGTCAGCACCGACAAACTGCCAAGCAGAAGGTGTTAGACACGTTTGAATTAATTCAGGGAGCCACGTCGTCAGGATACGACTCTGATCGTGCACCAAGCCCCTTAAAAAATCAAACGCCCCTGCTGAAAAAGCTCAGTAGAAAACCGAGCAGCCAGGTTAGTCTAATGACTAAACAAAGTCTTGTTCCCCCTGTCAATCCTGAACAGAAAGATTTTGACTGTAGAGCCCCTCCCTTTGACAAAACGCTCCGGTATATTGACAGCTGCCACACCTTTTCACACCTTCACAGGTTTGAATCACCCCATGGGAAGGGGGGTGACATCTCAGCCCCCTCAGGCAGAGATTACAGCAGGCCCTCTCCTACTACCTGCAGGTTCCCACACATACACCCTGAGCGTCACAAAGGTGACGTAGCACTTGAAGGCAACAAATTGCCTCGTGCTATGAAGCAGTCCAAGAGACCACGTCACCGGCAGAGAAGACGACAGAGCCAGGGGGGTGAAGGGTTGAGCCAGCCGTAGGGTAGGTTCCAGCCTGAGGAGTCAATCACTGACAGACCTGAACAGAACTCTCGGGATGACCGAAGCCTAAGACAGAAGGGTAGGTATAACCAGAGTTCCCAAGAGGAACTCTCGGGATGGCCGAAGCCTAAGTCAGAAGGGTAGGTATAACCAGAGTTCCCAAGAGCTTCATAAGGAAGCAGGTCTCGGCAGTGAAATGACTAGCACAATTCCGAGGGGGGTGATAGATGGGGTAAGACAGTGTCAGGCCTCCAGCCCTTACAAAGAACCAGGTTCTGACTCCACATTGGGGAGGCGGGAGTAGCTCCCATTTCAAAATCCAGTCACTCTACTCACGCTTTTGTTGTTGTTGTTTTTGTTTTGTTTTGTGGCCTCACACCCATAGTGAGACTCTACATGTACATGTACATTACGCACTGACATGCCACAAACACACACAGGCTTTCTCCTGCCCAGTCAAGGAGTTAGCCCACACATCTACACATGAAACTCTTCTCTTTCTCTCTTCCTCTTGTTTGTTTGTTTCATGTGTTTTGTCCAAGAATGCACCTTGAGCAGCAATGCTTCGCTAATGTCTGATTATGTTTTGATGTTTAGCGTTAGACATAGTTAGACAGTCTGCCCAGACTTTGCCTCAATGTCTGCCCAGACCAAATGCCTCTTGAATTTATGGACTGTTTGCCAAATTAACTTTTGTACAAGTATCTCCAAAGCACGTGGACTGGTGGCCCATAGTGCCCTGAAGACCATGACCTGCATCCCGCTCTTCAGGCCAGGGGGGATGTTGGGTCCAGCCAGGATGGCAAAGTTCAGGCTGTGTATGTTTGGAGAACTACAACAAAAGACTCTTTATCCCAGCATGCCTTGCAGGTACTCCCAGAATGCTTTGCCACACCTAACACAGAGGTGTGAAGTCTGGGAGGTATAAAGCCGGCCATGTCTCATTGTTCTCTCTCTTTCAAACGTCGTCTGGCGACGTCCGAGGATACCCAACTCTGTTCCTGTTTCCAGCACGCTGCTCTTTGTTTAAGTTTTGGCGCGCAGCTGATCCAAGGCCTTGAAGCACACCGACGTCCTAATTTCCGAGCCTAGATCATCCACTTGAACGCATCTCAGAAGTATAGCGTTCTATTTCTCCCGTATCAAAACGGTATTGAGAGAGACTGTAAGGATTACGTCTCGTTCCGTCCTTTGAAGAAAGGACACCCACGGAGATCACCTCGCTCGACGGAGGACACGACGGCCCTGCTCAACCCCACTGGACACGCACCGCCGTCACCTTACAACTGCAGAAAGGCCGCTCCAGAACCTCTTTTCTTCCTTTCATCAACCGTGGACAAACGGTTACAAGTGAGGCTTAGCTAGGTCTGGGCAGTTAGATATAGAGAGTGTGTTTAATAACTGAGTTATTATTGGGAAACGGTGATAATATTTGCTTGGTGTTTGACCACTGTGTCTTAGATTTTACCAGAGTAAAATCTCTTTTGTTCTCCTTTATTTGTGCCGCTGTGTCCCATGTGTTCATCTGTGAGCTCCCACGTCATAACCGGGTAATAGACTCACTATCAGAAAGACTAGTGTGAACGCCGTCTGATACAAATCCGGCCACTAGCTTCTGGTACGCGACGTAAACTGTGCTCTGAGTTGTGGTGAGCTCCAGTCCGAGATTGAGCTGTCGAGGTGCGTTGTTTTCTCTCGCTCTCTCGCCTTTACACACACACCTTTCGGTAAACACACACACATAGAGACCTGTGGCTTTCCAGACGCTGCAGAAACGTAGATCACGTTCTGTGTCCGCCATCACGTGACCGCGCGTGGTCGTCGCCATTTTGTTGTTTTCTCTCTCTCTCTCTCACTCTCTCTCTCACACACACACACACACACACACACACACACACACACACACACACACACACATGTGCCACGCTTGTTTGTTTTGTTTGTTAATTGTAGTTTGGCTTATGATGGTTATTTGTTTGATTGGGTTTCATTGATTTACTTGATGTTGCTTTGTTAAATTTCTATTATATCTTAAAAAGTCATTGTTTGTGATCACTGTGAATTTGCTTTGTGACTTAGGCTGGGTGAAAGGGCTTTGTGTTCGGATTTCACACCTTCAATTAAATACAGATTATTAATTATTAATGATATTGGTATTTAATTAAATAATTTGAGACTGATATTGGTAATATTTTGGTTGTTCCCTGTTTACAGGGTGGTGCCCCGAGGTTTATTAAACGCAGTTTAATAACAATTATTGATTTAGATTAATAATTAAATAAACTTAATTATTAATTTATTTTGACAATCAAATTTTACTTCATAAAACCCAACATAACCGTTGGTCAGGTATTCGCTCCTGAAAATTCCCAACATAATGATGCATCCCGTGTGAGGCCCTTAATAAACCAGCTTTGTTACATTGTTTGTTCACAGTGATCCAAACTAAGGAAATTCTCTTTTCTTTGGGAGATTACTTTTTGTTGTTTTTAAAGCAAAGCAAACATCAAGTTGTGTGTTAGTTGTGCTGCTGCGTGTTGACGAGTGAGTAGTTTAATAATTTTTGTGTGCTTATTGTTGTTGGAGACAACAAGTTAGCCATTTGTTTAGTCAGGAGTGTAACTTTAAAATTGTTACAGAGCCAGCTGCCTGAGAGGTGTGTCTTCCCCCAATCCTCAAAAGGACTTGAGGTGTGAATGTTCGCACCTAGCTGCCAGGACAGACTGCACTGATCCGGTTTAGAACCGTAGGTCAGAATTGCCTCCTGCTGACTTTTTATCTTGCAGCTTCACAAACAGTAATCCACTAAGGTATTCTGTTTTACCACATCAACATTAACATTAACATGGGTACCAAAACTTCTTGTGAGCCAGGAGCTAAGACTCCTTTTGGATCAGACCACCACACATCACCAAAAGAAACTGTTGCTGGTCTGACGCAGCTCTCCTTAGAGGGGATTGCCAACCTGATCAGCTATTTCATTAGCATTTGTAAGGACACCTTGAGAAAGGTAGGTGACCAGGCCAACCCCCGAGCCAAGATCACCCCCAACAAAGACAGAATGTCTGCGAAAGACATTCAGCAGTCAGGGACCAAGGCCCCCTGTGGATCACACAATCCACCCCCTCAGGTTGGAGTTGCAGGTTTAAACCACGTCCCTTTAAAGGTCAACAGTCTGAACTCCTCCACCCTCAGCACAGGCGAAGATAAATTAAATGAGTCGGTTGAGTATATAACTCATCGAACAGGGAAACCACAGTACACATCTTCGAATGTTCTCGGCCAACTTCTCCTCCCTTTTCAGCGCAAATCATATTTGCAGCAAAAGAGACACCAGGCACAGCTCGCCCAGGTGCAAGAAGATAACCAGATCCTAAAGGACGGCTTCAAAAGGATGCAGGACCGACTTAAGACCTTGCAAGTCAAATGCAAGGCCCTGCAGGAGGAGAATAAAATACTGCAAGAAAGCTGCAGGTTAGCCAGACGAATGAAAGAAAGTGTCATGGTACCCGGAATTCAGGAGGAGCAGGTACGCACCGCAGCCCCCACGCCAGCTGAGGAAGCCCTACACAAGGGATGGGATACTGAACCAGATCCCTGGAGGAAGGAGACAGACATGTTGGACGACCAGAGGACTTATGAGTCTTCAGACGACTCGGGCAACTCCCACCAGGCTGTTACTCATGGTTTACGGACCAGACAGAGTGTCAGCGCCTCAGTGGAGACACTCCAGCCAGAGGTCCAATCCCTGCCGAAAGAGAACAAATCTCTTTGTCAGCACCGACAAACTGCCAAGCAGAAGGTGTTAGACACGTTTGAATTAATTCAGGGAGCCACGTCGTCAGGATACGACTCTGATCGTGCACCAAGCCCCTTAAAAAATCAAACGCCCCTGCTGAAAAAGCTCAGTAGAAAACCGAGCAGCCAGGTTAGTCTAATGACTAAACAAAGTCTTGTTCCCCCTGTCAATCCTGAACAGAAAGATTTTGACTGTAGAGCCCCTCCCTTTGACAAAACGCTCCGGTATATTGACAGCTGCCACACCTTTTCACACCTTCACAGGTTTGAATCACCCCATGGGAAGGGGGGTGACATCTCAGCCCCCTCAGGCAGAGATTACAGCAGGCCCTCTCCTACTACCTGCAGGTTCCCACACATACACCCTGAGCGTCACAAAGGTGACGTAGCACTTGAAGGCAACAAATTGCCTCGTGCTATGAAGCAGTCCAAGAGACCACGTCACCGGCAGAGAAGACGACAGAGCCAGGGGGGTGAAGGGTTGAGCCAGCCGTAGGGTAGGTTCCAGCCTGAGGAGTCAATCACTGACAGACCTGAACAGAACTCTCGGGATGACCGAAGCCTAAGACAGAAGGGTAGGTATAACCAGAGTTCCCAAGAGGAACTCTCGGGATGGCCGAAGCCTAAGTCAGAAGGGTAGGTATAACCAGAGTTCCCAAGAGCTTCATAAGGAAGCAGGTCTCGGCAGTGAAATGACTAGCACAATTCCGAGGGGGGTGATAGATGGGGTAAGACAGTGTCAGGCCTCCAGCCCTTACAAAGAACCAGGTTCTGACTCCACATTGGGGAGGCGGGAGTAGCTCCCATTTCAAAATCCAGTCACTCTACTCACGCTTTTGTTGTTGTTGTTTTTGTTTTGTTTTGTGGCCTCACACCCATAGTGAGACTCTACATGTACATGTACATTACGCACTGACATGCCACAAACACACACAGGCTTTCTCCTGCCCAGTCAAGGAGTTAGCCCACACATCTACACATGAAACTCTTCTCTTTCTCTCTTCCTCTTGTTTGTTTGTTTCATGTGTTTTGTCCAAGAATGCACCTTGAGCAGCAATGCTTCGCTAATGTCTGATTATGTTTTGATGTTTAGCGTTAGACATAGTTAGACAGTCTGCCCAGACTTTGCCTCAATGTCTGCCCAGACCAAATGCCTCTTGAATTTATGGACTGTTTGCCAAATTAACTTTTGTACAAGTATCTCCAAAGCACGTGGACTGGTGGCCCATAGTGCCCTGAAGACCATGACCTGCATCCCGCTCTTCAGGCCAGGGGGGATGTTGGGTCCAGCCAGGATGGCAAAGTTCAGGCTGTGTATGTTTGGAGAACTACAACAAAAGACTCTTTATCCCAGCATGCCTTGCAGGTACTCCCAGAATGCTTTGCCACACCTAACACAGAGGTGTGAAGTCTGGGAGGTATAAAGCCGGCCATGTCTCATTGTTGTCTCTCTTTCAAACGTCGTCTGGCGACGTCCGAGGATACCCAACTTTGTTCCTGTTTCCAGCACGCTGCTCTTTGTTTAAGTTTTGGCGCGCAGCTGATCCAAGGCCTTGAAGCACACCGACGTCCTAATTTCCGAGCCTAGATCATCCACTTGAACGCATCTCAGAAGTATAGCGTTCTATTTCTCCCGTATCAAAACGGTATTGAGAGAGACTGTAAGGATTACGTCTCGTTCCGTCCTTTGAAGAAAGGACACCCACGGAGATCACCTCGCTCGACGGAGGACACGACGGCCCTGCTCAACCCCACTGGACACGCACCGCCGTCACCTTACAACTGCAGAAAGGCCGCTCCAGAACCTCTTTTCTTCCTTTCATCAACCGTGGACAAACGGTTACAAGTGAGGCTTAGCTAGGTCTGGGCAGTTAGATATAGAGAGTGTGTTTAATAACTGAGTTATTATTGGGAAACGGTGATAATATTTGCTTGGTGTTTGACCACTGTGTCTTAGATTTTACCAGAGTAAAATCTCTTTTGTTCTCCTTTATTTGTGCCGCTGTGTCCCATGTGTTCATCTGTGAGCTCCCACGTCATAACCGGGTAATAGACTCACTATCAGAAAGACTAGTGTGAACGCCGTCTGATACAAATCCGGCCACTAGCTTCTGGTACGCGACGTAAACTGTGCTCTGAGTTGTGGTGAGCTCCAGTCCGAGATTGAGCTGTCGAGGTGCGTTGTTTTCTCTCGCTCTCTCGCCTTTACACACACACCTTTCGGTAGACGCACACACATAGAGACCTGTGGCTTTCCAGACGCTGCTGAAACGTAGATCACGTTCTGTGTCCGCCATCACGTGACCGCGCGTGGTCGTCGCCATTTTGTCTGTCTCTGTCTGTCTGTCCCCCCCCCTTTTTCTCTCTCTCTCTCTCACTCTCTCTCTCACACACACACACACACACACACACACACACACACACACACACACACACACACACACACACACGTGCCACGCTTGTTTGTTTTGTTTGTTAATTGTAGTTTGGCTTATGATGGTTATTTGTTTGATTGGGTTTCATTGATTTACTTGATGTTGCTTTGTTAAATAAATTCTATTATATCTTAAAAAGTCGTTGTTTGTGATCACTGTGAATTTGCTTTGTGACTTAGGCTGGGTGAAAGGGCTTTGTGTTCGGATTTCACACCTTCAATTAAATACAGATTATTAATTATTAATGATATTGGTATTTAATTAAATAATTTGAGACTGATATTGGTAATATTTTGGTTGTTCCCTGTTTACAGGGTGGTGCCCCGAGGTTTATTAAACGCAGTTTAATAACAATTATTGATTTAGATTAATAATTAAATAAACTTAATTATTAATTTATTTTGACAATCAAATTTTACTTCATAAAACCCAACATAACAGTTGGTCAGGTATTCGCTCCTGAAAATTCCCAACAAAGGTAAGAGGGGGCCTGAATTATCAACTGAAAAAAAAAATCCAGTAGAATTAAATAAGGAGCTCACTCTGAAGACATGCGACCCCTCCCAGGAGCAGGACATCAGCGGCACTTCTCTTCCAGCGTGGCCACACGCAGCAAACCAGCCACCAAAAACTCATTAAAAGTATCAACAACAAAAAAAGGAAATATGAGGCCGACCAAACACTCCCATCTTCACCCCAATTTGTCACAATCACGCACGATTAGATGGAGAAGGAAAGGTTGAAGCTGTGTCTTCTCCTTGTTTGCTCAACTCCAAACAAGATGCACACTACAGACATCAAATGTTATTGTTTATTTTAATTTTATTTTTTTTATTTTTTTTATTTTTTTTATTTTTATTTTATTGAGTATTTAGCATTTTTCTGTGTATATGCAGTCATGGATGAAAGTCAGCAGGTCTAGGCTGGTCCAGGCTTTTTCCTATTTTCAACGCTGCGTTCTCCACGCTCAGGAGACACAGGCTTTCCTGGAGAGATTCGATGGCCGTCTCCATTCCTGCTTTACATTCGTCAAACTCCTTCTTGGATGTCTCCAGCTCCTCCTCCAGCTGTTTCACCCTCATCTGACCGTTTTCCTCACACTCCTTCAGTTTGGAAGCAGCGACCTGGTCTCTGAGTTTCATCACGTCTCTGAAGTCGCTGGACGCCTCGTACTGGTGAGACACGCAGGTTTCGAGAGTGAAGATTTCGCTCTTCATGTGGTTTCTGAGATCTATAACTTCTCTCTTGGAAATCTTTAACAGTTCCTTCAGCTGTTTCTCTGTTATCTGCCACTTCTCTTCGCGATCCCTCAGCTTCTGCGCCGCGTGCTCTTCTTTGAGAGTGAGCACCTCCTTGTAGCGCTCCTCCATGACGGCGAGCTTGGCTGCGTGCTCCCCTCTCAGAATGCGCAGACTGTCCTCATGAGAGGCGATCTCTCTCTCTAATTGTTTCCTGCCTTGGTCATGAAGTTCACTCATGGATTCCTGAACGCGCAGCGCGTCTTTAAGAGATGCGATCTCGCTCGCCGCTTGCTCTCTGCACTCGGTGAGTTCTCCCCTGCACACCTTTAACTCCAGCTCCAGCCTCGTCACCTTCATTCTCAATTTTTCTCTGTCGTCCCTCGCTTTCCTGCCGGTGATCTCTCCGAGGTCGGCTCCCTCTAAAGAAAGCCTTTCAGCGTTCTCTTCCATCATGAGACTTTCGTCCCTGTTGGAATCTATTTCAAGCTGTGTTTTGCCTTCATAGAGTTCCAGCTGTGCTATCCTCATCTGCCACTTCTCCTCACAATCCCTCAACCTGTCGGCGGCATTTTGCTCTGTCAGACTCACCACTTCTCTGTGGTGCTTTTCCATGTCAGAAATCTTTGTGGCGTACTCCTCTCTGAGCAGGCGCTGAGTTTCCTCCACAAGGTCCATTTGTCTCGTTATTTCCGTGCTGTCTTTTTGAAGCTCTGAAGCGTCCCCGTCCTCGCAGTCGCTTCCCGTGTCCGAACAGCCTTTAGCCTTCACGTCTCTCAGAATGCTCAGACACACCTGGAGAGTGAAGATTTCTCTCTCCATCTGGGCTTTGCCTTCGTTGGCCTCTCTCACGATCCCTTGCATGTCCTCGGCGAGCTGTTCCACTCTCACCTGCCACCTTCCGTTGCACTCCCTCAGCTTTGTATCTGCGTTTTCCTCCAAGAGGCGGGTCGTCTCCTCGTAACGCTCTTTTGCATCATCGAGCCTTCTCGCGCACATCTCTCGCTGGAAATACAGGCTTTGCTCCAGCGTAAAGACTTGGTTCTTCATGTGGTTGTTGAGAGAATAGAGCTCTCTCTTGGCGAGCTGTAATTTTTCCTTCAGCTGCTTCACTGTCACCTGCCACACTTCCTCGCACGCGTTCAGTTTCTGCGTGGCAGTTTCCTCCATGAGACGGAGCATCTCTTTGTGGCTTTGCTCCGCAGCGGACAGCCTCGCAGCGCTCTCCTCTCTCAGAAAGCGCAGACTTTCCTCGAGAAGGGATGGCTCTTTTCCCGTTGGTGTTTCACCTCCGTTGAGGTCCTCCTCCTCTTGTTGTTTGGCCGTACTCTTCTCCCCGCAGCTATCTTCCTTTTCAGAAAGCGTTGCAGCGTCCTCGTCTGCAAGGATGGGCGGACTGTCCTCGGAGCTCACTTCTTTCTCCATGGAAGCTCTGACTTCACACGGTGCTCCCTCCAGCTGTCTCACTTTCATCTGCCACTTCTCCTCACAGTCCCTCAGTTGTTTGATAGCGTCTCCCTCTTTGACGCGGATCACCTCCTCATAGTGTTCCTTCATCACACATATGTCCTCTGCCTGAATGCGAATACTTTCCTGGAGAGTTACGATTTGTCTCTCCAGTCTGAATTTTTCTTCCCCGTCTTTGACCGTGGCTTGCTTCACCTGTTGATCCAGCTGTTTCACTTTCATCTGCCACTCCTCAAACGTTTCCTTCAGTTTTTTGGCAGCATTGACCTCTTTGATGCTGATCACTTCCTGGAACTGATCTTTGATGGCAGAAATCCGGAGAAAATGTTCCTCGCCTTGATTATGCAGATCTTCCTCAAGAGAGACGATATGATTGACTTGCTTTCTGCGTTCATTCCTCATTTCTTTCAGCTCCTCCTTCATACGGTCACTGAGGGACTGAGCAGCTTCCAGATTTGTTTTAAGATCAGTTATTTCTTTCTGCTGTTCTTTGCTCTGCTCCTGAAAGGATTCCCTCTCCACCTGGGATTCATGCTTTAGCTTATTGATGATGGTCTTTGTGATTGCTTTGTCCTTCTCATTCTTCTCTCCGTGATTATACAGATCTTTCTCAAGAGAGGCGATTTTATTGACTTGCTTTCTCCATTCATTCTTCTTATCTTTCAGCTCCTCTTCCTTACGGTCACTGAGGGACTGAGCAGCTTCCAGATTTGTTTTAAGCTCAGTTATTTCTTTCTGCTGTCCTTTGCTCTGCTCCTGAAAGGATTCCCTCTCCACCTGGAAGTCCTTCTGTAACATATCGATGATGGCCTTTGTGACTGCTTTTTCCTGCTCAGTCTCGCTCTTCAAGCTTTGCATGTCCTCAGAGTGGCTTCGCATCTGCTCAGCCAGCGTTGACTTCTCCTCCCTCAGGCTCTTGTTCTCAAGCTCAAGCTTCTTGATTGTTCTCAGACTTGAGCGATTAGCTTCATAGAACATAACCAGGAGTGGTTTGGGAGACGTTGCAATGTATTGTCCTTTTACGTAAGATTGTGCAATTTCTTCATTGGATAATGCGGAGGCATCCCACAAGCCAAAACTTGGTGATTGTCTTTTGTTTTGCTCCATTTTTTTTTTTTTTTAACTCGTGTAAAGTGTGTTGATGAATGTATTCCTTGGTTCACTCAGTGTTTGTTGCTGTGTGTCAGATCAGTCGTCCAGATCAAAGGTCTAATGAGAAGTCTCTTGAGATGATTAATAAGAAAACCCTTGTGATGTCACTTGTGATGTCACAGATTTTGACCTTTCATCTTTAAATAAGCCTTAACCAATAGAGCATGTTGTTTATTTTTAAATTTTGGCCCCATTAGTTTGGAACTTGACTGTCGCTTAGCAACCGAAACATTTCCCTTAGTAAGTCACTGTGATTGGCTGTTGTGTGTAAGCAGCCCCTGATTGGTTGTTTGATTCAGACTTTATTAAAAAACAAAATCTGGCAGAAGGCGACAGGAAGTTCTAACTGAATTCAAGCAAACGTTGTCATAGCAACCTTTTAAATCCTAAACATTCTCCTCACAGGGTCCCTGTGATCGGCTAGTTATAAGAAACCTAAACTTGATTGGTTGTTTGAGTCAGACCTCATAGCTGTGTCCCATTCAAGATTCAAGACACATTCAAGACATATTCAGATGTCCCCCATCAGATGTCACAGGTCAAAAAATGAAGACATACAAAGCAGGATGCTCACAGATCAGAAACACACAAACCTAAAGAAACGTTTGAATTAAATATTAGAGACAAGTAAAGATCCAAATATCCATTCATCAATTCATGGCGACTGTTTTTCCCAATTCAGGAAAATTCAGAGATAATTTCTGTTGTAATGACGACCAACTCTGCTTCTGCACCCTGAACCTGAATGTTTAATTCTGTTTATTAAAGAATTATACAATGATAAAATACATTTTTAATCAAATATCTGAAGGTACTGTGTTTCGTTCTCCGGGTATTTCTGCCATCTATATTTTTAAATCGTTATATTGAATCCAATTATGACCCAAGTATTTGAAATTGAATTGAACTGTGAGGTCGCGGATAAAACCCAGCCCAGAGCCCAGCAACAACAGGAAGTCACTGCAACAACATTAAAACAATAGGTACATTTTCAGAATAAAATACTCGGAACAATCACCGTATGTCTCCGTTTTTGTATTTTAAATGGTTTTTGTACGATTTTAACATCTATCATATTATATTGGTTTCCTTTGTTTTGGCACCTCGGCCGTCCGTCTGATGGATGAGGGTGCACGGAGCCTTTAAGTGTAAAAGCACAAACAATGAGCCAATCTTTCATTCACAACAAACGTGCTGTACAACACTGAGGTATCTTTGATTTACAGTCGGATGAAACGTTGGTTACCAACGTGGCGTTCTTGCCCCTCTTGAGGGCGCCAAAGATCTCAGGAGGAGGGCTTGTTCTGCACAACTAAACTCTAACTAGATAGTTTCTACCAACATGTCTGTTCTAAGATTACACCAGAGAATAGACATTTAACAACAATCAACGAGTGTCCGTTAGTTTACAGTCATGTCCTGAGCGGCTCAGCTTTTTCTGAGATTTCAGTAGAAAGGGCTCCAAGTAAAAATAAAAAAAAAAGTCACTTTGATATAAGTCTCCAACCGTTTCAAGAACATGTTGTCTCAACACACAACAACATGACAAGACTTCAATCTGAATTAAATACCGACGTACAACAGAGCGGGGACATTTTGAAAATTAACGCAGAGATAAAACAGTTTGACCAGCTGTTTTGGAATTTGCACCTTTTTGTCTTTTTTCCAGCTCTGTACATTTTTAAATAACATTACACATCTTCATTGACATTGAATAGATTAAAAAAAAAGGTTATTCTGAAATAACAGCATTTTCATGTAGAGCTACATTTTAGGTAGCTGTGGTCCGACTAAAAGATAAGCTGCATTTAATCTTACGGTCGATTCTACTCAAAAAGTTGTTCTTGAAAAATATATTCTTGTCCAGAGAAGTCATCCTTCTGTTTTTACTCACAACATTTTCTCATCTTTTGCCACTAAAAGCACAAACTTTGTAAATCAATGTTTTTGCTGAATCGATACCATCTGGACTTTTCACCCACGAGCTGTGGTTGTTTCACCACCGGGCCTTCTGATAGGACGCGGTGGGCTTTGCACGCTCAGTCCTTGTCCATGTTTTGTTCACGATGGAGCGTATTGCACAGAAGTTAAAACATTTTACCAATTGGAGGACAAATGGTGTCCTACTATCCTGAGCTGCAGTCCCTACAGAGACAGGAGTGTGTTTCAAACAGCTGCAGAAATGTGTCCTCCTTGTGAAGCTCCTGGACGAGCGTGAGCTCTCCTAGATCCTGTGAAGTGAGGATTTAGTGAGCACACGCTCTCCTCCTGCGCTGCTCGTTTCCTCCTCAGCAGCAGAAAGATCAGAGCTCTTCTACCTCACAGTAAACAGAAACAGATTATTGTTTTATTGACCGAGCAACGGGCGATGTTGCTTTTGGTTCGTGTGCTGTGCGTCCACCGCGTCCTATCTGAAAGGCCCGTGAGACATTTTGCAAAGATGGACACAAAGTCCTTGCAGTGAATAAAAACAATATTAAAAACTGAAGACTAAGCACTGAGGTCTGGGACGAAGCTGAAAAAGTCTCTCTGTTGTGATCAAAGCTGCAGCTGCACTCTGGGCACTGACGGTTTCTCCTCCACATGTTTCCTCATGTGAACGCTCAGGTTGCCTTTCTGTACGAAGGACTTGTGACACGTAGGGCACTGATAGGGTCTCTCTCCTGTGTGTATCCTCGTGTGATTGGCCAGGTCGGACTTCTGACAGAACTTCCTGCCACACAGCTGGCACTGATAGGCTTTGTCGTGCGTGTGGATCTTGTAGTGTCTTATTAAGGTTTTGTTGAGGGAGAAACATTTGGAGCAGCACGGACACTTGTGGGGTTTCTGCGCTCGTCCTGCTTCGAACTGAACGACCAGCTCGGTGGAGTTTTCCGACGGCCGGCGTTCTTCAATGTTTTTGAAGTTGAAATGTTTTGGCTCGTTCTCTCCTTGACCACCTTGACTCACCGATAGGAGAAGAGGGGGAGCCGCGGCGGCGTCTGAAACGCCACACTCAGTTTCAGTCGGTTCAGTTTTGATGTGATTCAGCGGAGCAGCAGCTGTCGAGTCTTTATCGATATCAGTGACGGTCTGGATTTGGTAAAGACACAGCGGCTGCAGAGACTCCTGATCAAACTCATTTTCATCATAAGGGGTGATATTAAGATGGACTGTGTTCGTGTCCGACTCACTGAGACGCTGATTTGGTTTGTCCTCGCCGTGTTCCTCTCTGTGAGCGAGCAGACGCTCCCTCTGCTCTCGATACGTCTCAGGATTGTCCCCTTGGTGTGTCCTCGAGTGAACGATGAATTCAGATTTGCAGAAGAAGAAGCAGGGGCAGAATTGACACTGGTACGAGGAGTATTTGTCCTCCGGATGCTTCTTGAAGTGTCGCACCATCGTCCTCTTGGAAGCAAACTCACTGAAGCAGACGGGACATTTGAAGGGTTTCGTGGTTTTGAGAGTATTTAAATGTGGGTTCATGTCACACTCCTGCTTCACATCTATCAGGATCTCTTGATCACGCCGACGGTCGTTTTCACGGGCAGGAGAGGAGCGGGGTGAGAGGTCGCTCACGTCGGGACGCTCTCCTGTTGATTCTGGATTAAAGCACACACTGATCTCTATGCTGGCAGGCTGCTGCTGCTGCTGACCAGCCTGCAGCTTCACATCTGTGCCACACATCTGGACAGAGCCTGAAGAAGAGGAGGGGGAAATATTCATTCAGCACACTTTTTTATAAAATCAAGTCAAAAATCTAAAATTGAACTGAAATTTTAGATTTTTCAATAAACTGACGAGTTATTGTTTAAAGCACTGTTTATGAGACATTTATATATGTGTGTGTGTGTGTGTGTGTGTGTGTGTGTGTGTGTGTGTGTGAGATCACATCTCTGCCATATTGTCCAGGTGTCAGAGTGCAGTGTGATAAACTGACCTTCACTGTGTTCCTTGGAGACGTCCATGAGTCTGCGGTCTCTGTCCACCACCCACTTTGAACACGACAGCTCCTCCTCATACTCCATCATCGTTCTCTCCACGATCTTGAAGATCTCCTGGGCGGCCGCGGACAAACGCTCGCTGACCAGAGCTCTCAGCAGCTCCATCTTCGCCGTCCTCATCGTCGTTGCTCCACAACAACGCAGCTCGGAATCAGAAACGACGTGACCGTGGGCGATGGCGTCCGCGTCACTCCTGATGTTTCCACAGCTGCTGTTGAACTTCCTGTGACCTCAGATCCCACCGCGTCCCGGCCGGCATGTCTGCAAACAAGAAGAGACTGTAAACAGGATGAGTGAAGCAGATTCCTTCAGGAGCTGCTAACATTCTTGTTTTTAATGTTTTTATTCTCTCATTAAGGGGAGGTGATCGGAGCTTCTCACTGAGGTGTCGATTAAACGCTGCATCATGTTAGTTGTGTTGTTTGTGTAGTTCTCCGTCTTCTTGTAATATTGTCACACAGTTTTTTATCTCCTCTGTTTTCTTCTCACCTCTTTTCATTTTCTGTCTTGAAGACAAAATGTTTCCACACCTCTGATTTAAAAGACGCTGGTTCGTCCTCAGTGTCTAAATCTTCTCTCTGCAGCTGCTGACGCTCACCGTCTTATTCAGATTCATTTTTTAGAGTCCAGATGTGAACCTCCACACCTTTAAGTCCATTTATAATGATTCAGGTTCCTAACCATTACAGAAATATAATTAGGAATTACCAATGCTCTTAATCAGCACAAGTAGAGGTCTACTAAATGTCTTCACAGTGTGCTGTGAACACATTTATTAGACCTTGTGTTTATACAGAAAGAAGAAGGACTTTGATCCTGATGAAGTTTGGGGCTTCTGTGATCTGGACTTGTTTCTTCTTTTTTTGCTGTCAGATAAATAGTTACACTAAAGGTATATATTAGTTATGAACAACATGTTATTAGAGTGATACACTCACCTTTTATTGAGTGTAGATCTAAACCATCAAACCTAGCATGCTAGCTTAGCATGGCTAGCTGGCAGCACCTGGTAATAAAAAACAAACTGCGAATAAAAACTAGAAATAAAAGCTGTGAGATGATTCTGAAGTGAAGCTGCTGGTTTAAACATTAAAAGCTTCAGAGATGACAGGAAACATTTCCATTCAATCACGTCCAGGCTCCAAAAAATATCAAAATAATGCTAAAAATAAAGCTGCTGACCAGCGTCTTCTTCTACGGTTTTTAGTCATTGTTTCCGAACACGCTTCTGCCACCTCCTGTTCAACCCGAGTAACTACACCTCCGAGTGTCCAGAGCACGTGACAACAAGGATCAGTGTGTTGTTGGACATGCTGGATGTCTCCAAGTAACACAGTGAAGGTCAGTTTATCACACACACACACACACACACACACACACACACACACACACACACACACACACACACACACACACACACACACAGGAGCCTGTGAATATGCACTAATCAGATTGATTGATTCATTGGTGGTGCCTTGCTCAAGAGCACCGTCCTTGGCAGCGTGTAAGAAGTGGACTGGCACCTCTCCAAATACCAGAACAAGTTCTAGACTTGGTCCACACTGGGACTTGAACCCGCGACCTTCCAACTCAAGTCCCTGTGGCAACCATGGCAACAGACTGCACAACTGTAATTTTAGTTATGAATCTGACTTCATCAGAGGAAAATTTAAAACACTTTATAATTACAATTATTATGAAGCACTATTTGTTTCATTTGTTGCTCTTTATCTTTATTTTGCTTTTCTGTGTTTATACTCAAAAACACATGATCCTGAACACATTTAGTAATTAACCTTCAATATGGACTTAAGCTTGTGTAATGCTTTTCTTTTATTCACCGCTTTCGTAGAAATTCAAGATATTCAGTGTTAGGTGTCAAACATCTGTGGTTGGAGGAGCTGGGAATTGAACCAAGACCTTTCGGCTGTCTCTACCACTGAGCCACAGTTGCCCACTCATTTCACATCCGAGCTCTTGTTCCTAAACGTCAGCAGAAGGAAAATCAATTTGAGCACTTTGCTTTAAAAAAAAAAAAAAAAAAAGTTCTCAGTGTTTGATTTACTTTTGTGCTCCAGGAGGATCAGTGTGGTCGCTCTATGTGCATGTACGTGTGTTGAACAGCAGGGGGTGCTACTCACCTTTCATAGCTTCTGTGAACACACCTCAGCTGTTTCCTTCTGGGAAAAATATGTGATGCAAACTTTTATGGGAGGGTCTCTCAATGGGAAAATATACCAAAATCCCACTGTGACATCACAAGGAGAGCACATTTGAAACAGAGCATTTTTGTCTGTGTTGTCAGACATCAGCAGAGCACAAACAAAGGACTGGATGGATTTATGTCACTTTATTATTATTATTATTTTTAACTTATTTTCATGTGAAACAATTAGCTGGTTCTTAGTTATTTATCTAAATCCTGCACACTTTAAAAAAAAAAAGAAAAAATCTATCTTAACATATTTAAATGTTTAAACCTGATTATTATTGACTGTGCTGCTGTACAGGACTGTTGTTTTGCTCTTTTCATGTCTATAATAAAAGTCAAGTCCAATAAAAAAAAAGAGGTAGTTAATAAAACAACCTTTCGTTCTTCTTGATTATATAACTGTGAAGTTGCCGCGTCCCTGCAGAGAGTGAAGTGGCGTTCAAACTGAAGCAGTCAGAGCGATTGTTGGGTGTCGAGCAGTGTGGAGGTACAAACTGACCGTTCCTGTTGTTGTGGGAGTTTCCAGCTATACAGCTCAGGGGAAGCGCCGCAGGATGTCCTTTTCCTCATTCCTCAAGGATGGAATGACTATGTGCACTTGTGTGTGTGTGTGTGTGTGGTTTTCTTTTGTGTTACTATTAAATAACAAGGTTGTCTAGTGCGTAAATATCCTGAGATTTGCACTCTATCATAAGTCCGAACATTAACAGTTTGATTAATGTGTGTCTTGGTTTTTGTTTGGGGGTTTCAGGATCTCACTCTGGAGAGACTGTAGTTGGGAAACTGAAGGATCGTTGGGTTAAGTCCCATCACGGACTGAGTTATGGAGTTGGGCTGGTTGGTGGAGAGCTGAGATCTTTGCCAGACTGCAAACTTGTTTTATTTCACAAAGATTGACATTTTAACACGCTGGGGTTTGTGACCTCCAGGACTTTTGCAGCTAGCTTCAAGTGGACACTCGAGGAACTGCATGTTTTTTACATTTCAACCCTGAGCTTCCTGTTTGATAGAAATATAATAACACATATCCACCATATATCGCTCAATCATGGTCATTACAAAACTTTTTTTAAGAGTGCAATTCAGCAACAGAGCAGAAATGAACCTCCGCCACCGTTACCCCTTAAGACTTAAGAATTGGTTCTGCATCGGCAAAATATTGACGTCCCAGTCTGTGGATTTACGGGGCAGTAGCCCCTCCCACAGCTAGGTGTTTGTTCTGCCCTCTGAGTCTGCCTTCTCACCGTAAACATTAGGACATGGAGCCAGAAAGCAGCGAGTACACCCGAGCCCTTCCAGAGAGGGGGCGTGGTCAGACACAGCTCATTTACATATTTAAAGCTACAGACACAGAAACAGCCTGTTCTGAGCAGGGCTGAAATAGAGGGGTTTATAGACATGATCAAATACAGGATCAGAGTGGATTTACAACAACACACTTCACACACATGATGAAGGGGAGCTCTGACACTTTAAACTTGTTAAAAAGGAGGATAATATCTGACCTTTAAATTTGTCTGTTCTTGTTCCCAAACCTTCATTTTTTTTATCCCCTCGCCTCATCGGAGTGAGACCTGCTCTTTATGTCAATAAGTGACTCTGTGTTTTGTGTTTTTATTTCTAAACAGGAAGATGTATACCTGCTCCACTAATAGTTTAACAACACAGGACATCAATGGAAGTGTATGAAGCTCATAGTGAAGCACTGTGGAGGAATGAGCGCGACAGCTGCTGGGGGAATCCTACTACACTGTCAGGACACATGGTACACACACACACACACACACACACACACACACACACACACACACACACACACACACACACTCAATCCCTCTGATTCCTCCCCCCTCCCCTCTGCACGTCTCTCACTAATGCCGTGTACAGTGAGGGAGGGAAAAAAGCAGGAGGGTTTTAAAAGGAGGGTGGAGGAGGGGGAGCAGCAGCTGAGAGGAGAGCAAGCGAGAGCAGGAGGAAAAGGAGAGGCAGAGAGTGTGTGTTTGTGTATGTGTGTGTGTGTGTGTGAGCCCAGATTACAACCGACGAGATCCTGAAGCAGGAGAGGACAGACGCGTGGAGGAACGGGAGTTAAAGGGGGCACGAGCTCCCTCAGACATATTTAGAGGAGAGGAGGCAGGCAGTATCCAGGGAAAGAAGAGGAGTACGGTATTTCCAAGAGCGAGCGCTTCAGAGGACGCTGCTGTCACAGAAGAAGAAGAGGAGGAAGAGGAGGAGGAGGAGGTGTGTGTGTGTGTGTGTGTGTGTGTGAAGTCAACTTCCCCCCATCAGAAGAACCCAAACATTGTCTACTGAGAAGCAACCTGAGGTTTCACAAGCCATGCTGAGGACCAGGATCCAGCTGAAGTCCTGCTGAAGACCATGGCCCAGGTGAGGAGACGCGCACACACACACACACACACACACACACACACACACACACACGCAAGAAGAGGGTGTATTTGAAAGCATGCACAAGCTTGAAAGAGAGTCACTTTGAAAAGCATCAGACCTTTTTGGACCAAAGATTTTCCCTTTTTTTAAACACTTCTTATTCCGTGGATTTAATTTCAGTGTTTGAAAACCGAGACAAGTTTTGTGACTGACTCAACTTGAATGTTGAAAAACTCAAAGTGCAGTAACGTGTTGTTATATCACCAAAGATGTTCCCACGTCAGACTCGTTCAGCTGATGTCTTGACGTCTGTAAATATTCATCTTAATCACGTAGGAGTGATGCGCTCTCATTCTGATTTGTCATTCTCGTTTGGGCCTCTAATCCACGCTAAAAGACGAGTACTTACATTTTCGATAGTTACATCATTGCTCAGAAATTATATAACAAAACATACATGGATGCAACTGAGACCGGATTACCAGTTTGGTGAAAATGTGCAGGAGCTGCCCTCCGAGGCCGGTGTGTGTGGCACTTTCTATGATTAATATTTAATGATGGATTTCAAAAAGCACAACAGACGCCGTGTGAAAAGATCCTTAAAGCGCGCTCAGACGTAAGACATCACAATTCAATCGGATGATGTTAAAGCATGTTTGGTGGAAGCATCAAAAAGGAGGACGTTTCTTGTTTCTTACAAAACATTGAAGGCAAATGTTGGCACACTGAAACGTCACAGACAGAGTCGCCTCCTCGGCGTAAAAATAACTTCAGCATCTTTATTTGATGCTAAAAGGACTTAAAACTCGTCAGTAATGGCCGCCCTGTGACTTTAAACGGCCCTGTGACTTTAAACGGCCCTGTGACTTTAAACGGCCCTGTGACTTTAAACGGCCCTGTGACTTTAAACGGCCCTCCTCTGCTGCGTGTCGTTTCACCTCTCGCTGTGCGACTGAAGCTCGCTCTGCTGGTTTGGTTTAAATCTCTGGGTTTTCAAAGATTGATTATAGCCTTCATGGCAGAGACAGGACGGAGGACGGAGAATCAGAGAGAGACAGAGAGTGGGGAAAGTCGCCACAAGTCGGATTTGAACGTGGGCCGACCGCAGCCTCTGCATGCAAACCACTGGGCCACAGTGGCCTAAAAAAACACATTTTGTTTTTAGTATTGAAGTACGGTAAATCTTGACAACATTATTAAACAGTGAAATGAATCAATCTGAAAGTGGTGACATGACAAGTTATTATCATATTTTCTATGTTAACATGAAAGTTCAACAAAACAGTAAAACAGCAGCGTCCCACGCTGAGGGGCACCGACCCCCCGGGGCTTAAATCCAGCCCGGCTTGGGACTAAAATGTTCCAACTTTAAGCTTCAGAGATAACTTCTGTTTTTTTAATTATTTTTTTTTAATTCAATCCTATTAATTAGGGTTCAATTAAATCCTGATTCCATGCAGAGGTTTTCCTTTTTGTGGAAACGTATCTGATGTTTTTATTTTTTTCATTTATAGTTGTCCAGATTTCGGATGCTGTTATTTGTTGTTGTTACCTGTTATTGTGATGATTGATGGTATCAGGTACAGAAGCTGTAAAACACATTAAATTGCTTCAGCTGGCGAGACGTTCACGTCTGGATGTGATGACGTTTCTCGAAGCCTCGTGGCGGCACGTGACGATCCTGTGTCTCTCAAAGACAGACAGGATGTTCAAACACATCTGCACAAATGCTGCCCATGTGTTTGTGTAAGCGGTTAAAGCGAGAAATGAGCCACTTCTTGTTGCCTTGGACTTCATCATCTCATCATCATCATCATCCTTTGTTTTCATTCAAATCTTCAGAAAACACCTGAAATGGTGCCGAGGCGGACATCGCCTCGACTGTCCAAAGGTTGAGAACTGAGACGTTCTGCTCAGGTTTAAACGGGGACGTTGGTGTTCAGTGAAAATACACACAGCGAGTGTTTGGGTGGAAAAGGGAAAAAGAGCGACTCGGACGGATAAACATTTAGCATAAAGAGGGTGAGATGTGTTATTGTGGCTTCCAGTGTGGGAGCAGAGAGAGCAACAAAAGCCCGAGAAATGAGGGGTGGAGTATTTTGGGCTCGTCTCGGCTCGGCGAGGGAGAGGGCATCTCGCTCAGAGAAAGGAAGGCTGTGTATTTTTAGCCAAGTGATGCAGTTTATTCAGTGTGTGTTATTCCTGCGTGTGTGTTGGTTAAGGCTGAGTGTGTAGTCTTTCATACATGGTGACGGACAGAGGGAACAAGAGAGCACTGGGAGTTTTTGTGTGAATATAGAGCGCAGTGTTTCCTTTAAGGCAGCTCTCTCTCTCTCCGAGTGTGTGTGACTCGTTCGGCCCCGCAGGATAATGGAGAAACTATGTAGTCAGTGTGAAAGGTGCATTGTGTTTTTGGAAGTTGTGTGTGTGTGTGTGTGTGTGTGTGTGTGTGTGTGTGGTAATGTCAGGATATCCTGCTCTTGCTCTTGTGGACAGACAAACACATTTACTGGAACAAATTGGAGACAGACCGAAGAACTTTCCAACAAATGTGTCAAACAAAAAAAAATTAAAACACAAACAGAGAAGACTTTGAATTGTACGACTTTGTAAACCATGTCGGGCACTTTTGGCTTTTAAATTATTCATAAATGGTGGAGAGACGTTTCAGGAAGCTGTGCAGCGATACTTTTTATTTCTGCGATAAGGAGAACATTTCAGCCGTTCAGATCTGAACTTATTGAAAATAAGATTTAAGGAGATTAATCTGAATATCAGAGTAAAACAAGAAACATGAAGTATGATAAAGTATGAAGTAGATCATGGTAAACCTCAGAGAAAGATGTGCCTAAAGCATGATAAATAGAGGTGTAAATATTGACAACTTATTGGACACAGATTGATCCTGTTTTGATGATTTGATTTCAGTCTTTGTCTCCCAGCGTCGTTATCCTGCAGAAACGAGATCAATTCATTCTCTAACCGCGTAAAGAGAGAGAGTCACTCGTTGTCGCTGGACGACAGAGTCAAATAAAAAACGGTGGATGTGTGTCCATCGAGGGCCTCCGTAGACTTTAACATGACATGTACACACGAGCAGAATGAGACCACGCAGAGATGCATCAGTATGAAAAGCTCAGTCAGCAAAACCATCGTCGTCCTCTTGCCAGGCGCTTTTCTTTTTTCTGCTGCTTAAAAGTTAATGTTCAACTTTTTCAGCTCAAGATGCTCAAGAGTCGCAGCATCATGTGACCTTGCTGCTGAAGCAGCCAATAAAATCACACGGTTTACCTTTTTTATGGCATTGTCCTCTCTCCTCGTCTTGTTTCCTGCTGTGTTTTTATCCCCCGTATGCAAGAAGCCCCTCCCCAGATGCACGCAGATAATCCATTTATCTGTGCACGGCCTTTACATGGGAAGTGTTTTAAAGGAAGGTTACTTTTGTTTGTCTCTCAAAAGGAAGAAAATAGGTTGTTTTTTTTGTGTAAAAATGTTGTGATTCACTCCTGCATGTCAACCTGAGGCTACGAATGTAAATGTTTATTTTGACTTTGTCGTTCAGTTATAGAGCTTCTTCGGGGTTGGAGACTTTGATAGGGAGAGGAGGGGGAGGTGAGAGAAGCTGCAAAGACGGCACAGAGAGAGAGAGACATCCTTCCTCTCGTACCATAATCCCTGGGGGCAAATAAGCATGATCAAAGAACATCCTCTGAGTGTTTGTTTTTGTCACTGACAGATTCACATTGTTACTTGAAGAGTCTGAAGCTTTCTTTGAACACACAAATGTTACATCCACCAGACTCCATTGATAAAAAGGGTTTTCTGCGACGAACACAGGAGCTGCTGCTCTACCCCAAGAGATCTGTTTGGAGTGTGTGTGAGTGTGTGTGTGTGTGTGTGTGTGTGAGTGTGTGTGTGTGAGGTAAGACCTCAAAAGAACGACGCAGAAGATACAGATTAAACTATTGAGTCTGATGCTATAATGATTATGTTTTTATATCCGTGTGCTACGTGTAGTTCGATATAATCAGGAAGAACGAGTTTGCTAACATTTTCAGCACATGCACAGAGATCGCTCCGGTTGCATGCAGTCTATGGCCGTGCACTGAATAATACGCAGGATAATACACACGTCATCAGCCTCCCTTACTAGCACACTCGCTGTGAATATTTCCTGCAACATTTTCACATCAACTTCCAAGACTTCACGCAGACATTTTTTTCCTCTGTTTTGAAGTCTAGAGTGAAAAATTGAACATTTTTAGCTCCACCCGAAAAAAAAAAAAAGAAAATCTGAAAGATTTCCGGAGTTTTGTGCATGTGTGAAAGCGCTCATTCTGCGAGCATTACTGCAGCTTCTCCTCAACCTTTCCTTACAAATGAAGGTTTCAAACCCGGAAAGATGGGATGGATATTTGCTTCAAAGGAAACAGATGACCTCTCTGTGTTTTAATGCTCTGAAGTGTTGGAGCCTCTCACACTCATCAGTCTTCTGATTCTCAGACGTGTCTGTAGAAAGGCAGCGCAGGATCCTCCCTGTCTTATAAATCTGAGAAAGGTTTAGTAAGAACACTTTCCGTGCTCGATGTGAAACCCTGGAAAAAGCTTCGGTGAGGTCCGGTGGACATACATGAACTTGAGTTTGTGACTCACTGAACTGACTCACACTGAGCTGACATGTCCTCTGCCTCCAGGCGTCTCCCTGGACGTCTCCTTTTTATCTTCTCTCAATTACACTTTACAGGCCACCGGTGCTCTAATGGCCAGTGTGTGGTCAGTGTGTGGTCAGTGTGTGTCCAGTGTGTGGTCAGTGTGTGGTCCGTGTGTGTCCAGTGTGAGTCCAGTGTGTGTCCAGTGTGAGTCCAGTGTGTGTCCAGTGTGTGTCCAGTGTGTGTCCAGTGTGTGTGTCCAGTGTGTGTCCAGTGTGAGTCCAGTGTGTGTCCAGTGTGAGTCCAGTGTGAGTCCAGTGTGTGTCCAGTGTGTGTCCAGTGTGTGTCCAGTGTGAGTCCAGTGTGTGTCCAGTGTGTGTCCAGTGTGTGTCCAGTGTGTGTCCAGTGTGTGTCCTTACATGTGGATTACACTCAGAACAGCGGCCTTACAGACTCATCCAGCCGGAGGGACGGGCAGAGAGACAAAGGAAACAAAGAGGACAGAGAGGAGTTTGTGTGTGGAGATACTTTTGTTGGCTTGAGACTGTTTAGACTGTTGATTTTGTATTAATTCATCGTCTTCAGTCACGTGACCGGCACAGAGGCACGGAGGGCAGAAAGAGCTCGGGAAAGAAGCGACTGCCATTGAAGACTCTGCAGCACGTTAACGTCACGTGACAACCACAGAATCAGAATCATCGTTTACAAAAACAAATAAATAAATCAGTGTTTTGGTGCAAAACTAATTAAAGAGGAAACATAGAAACAGCAGAGCTCCTGCTGACGGCTTACGTCGAGTAGTGCACAAATAAAAAGGCTGTTTGAAAATATAAACAAAAAAACAACAACAATGTGCAATGGAGGAAGTGTGCAGGTATGTTGAAGATGGCGTGCAGTGTAAACAGAAAATATTAAATCTGGTGTGCAGGTTTAATGTAACGCATAGATTCAGTTGTGAGGCAGATGAGTCTGTGTTACTGTGTGTGGAGGGGAGACAAAACACAAATCAACATAAAGTATAGTAGTGCTGGCTTTGTGCACAGATGAGGTTTCCCAGGATCCCCGGCTCCTGCAGGAACATATTCGAGCCAGTGTAGATGTGCAATAAAAACTGCAGTTCCTCAAAAGACCACTTGAGGCGTGCTGAACAGCCATGAAATCGCTCGCTCGTTACCTCCAGTGTAACTCTGTCACAACAAAGCTCGGCCGTCGTTGCAGCGTTGCAGAAGCAGCACAGCAGCGATCAGAACAACAAACATGTCCAGCGTTCATCCTGTCAGACTGAAACCAAAGATGATGAAACAGATCTGTGGGGGACATAAAAACATTTGAGAGGCGTTATAGGATTTGTGAATTGTCATTATAATTTGTCAGCGACCCCCCCCCCCCCCCCCCCTCCGTGCTCCCCTTCCTCCCCACATCCCCCCTCCTCTCCCCTCTGCTGCGTGCTGATAACAGTCAGCTCGCTGCTGGGATGTCGATTACAGGCCCGGATGTAAGAATAGTACACAATGCTTGTGTGTCTCACTTCATCGTTTCAGAGTGTTTGTGCGTCTGCAGTTTGAACTCCACGACAAACTCCATCACGTTCAGATCGACGACCTCAAAGCCGGATGTTCTGGTTTACTGTGAGAGCGTGTTGAGTAGCGTGTTTAAAAAACAGTCATGTTGGTGAAAGTTAGATCACATTAATTACAGCATAGAGTCTGTTACTGTGAGATCTGTTTGATAAAATAATTCAATAAGCGCTGCTCAACTGCGCTAAGGTACGCTCAGGTTAACGTTACAAATGCAGTCACACAGTTATGACTTTCCTGTTAGCATAAAACTGAACATGTTAGGGTCATGTCATGTTCATTTAAAGTGGTGAACGTTCGAATTTCTAATCAGGAAATGTTCAAATAGTCGGCATGTAGGAAAGTTAGCATTTAGCTCTTTCACACACTGATGGAAGAGGCTGCTGGAGAAGCGAATCCTACTCGTGCACGTTCACACATCGCTGACGAGGCAGCGGGATCGAAGTGTCTGAAGCGTCTCGCCCAACACATCAGACATGTAGCTGCAGAATCTGGGGATCGAACCCTCGACCGCCTGGAGAAGAAGTAGTTAGCAACGAGTGTCAACAATAGACCAGAAATAATAGAAATATATTCATGTTGTTAATATTAGCGGTCATGTATTTCAGGTAGTTCTATTAGCTGTAGCAGGAGAGAGGAAGAGAAGAAAGGAAATCAGCTAAAACAAAATAGTGCAGGTGAGCTTCAGTGTGTCCCACATTTAGCTCTTTTTATTCTCTGCAGGACGGAGGTCAAAGCACATTTCTCTACGGGGACGTTAAATTATATCTCATCCATATAATCGTATCTTCAGACACAAAAAGATTACCAGGATCTTCCCCTTTAAATATGACTGTGTGTGTGTGCGTGTGTGTGTGTGTGTGTGCGTCAGTGCCCCCCGATCAACCCAGCAGCAGGCGCGAGTCACAGAGTTGACTCTGTCCACTTTCCATTTTAAAATAGCGTGCATGGCCGGGCTGCCTTGGATTGCAGCGACGCTCGAGTTCAGATCATTCTTCCCTCTCTAATTAGAAGCTTCTGGTTCGAACGCTCTTTCATTTTCTGCTGCACACAGAACGAGCTCGACGTGATTTAAACACCCGAGCAGGACTTCAGATTAACTTAATGTCATTTAAGGAGGGGATAAGGGGAAGATCGCTGCTTCGTAGACTTCTGTGGCTGTGGATAAAAAAGACGAGTTAAAGGTTACAAGAATAAAGAGACAATAAGGGGTTACTCGTTGCCTCTCATTAGCATTGGCACTCACACACACACACACACACACACACACACACTTTTCTTGTATTTCTGCAGCAGCTGCTCTTCATTGTTCGGCGAAGAATTCATGCGTTTAGACACACTTCGCCAAACAATACAGTGAAATCTGTGCCGCTGATTTAATGAGCGAGGAATGTGGCGCCGAGATGAAAACAGTCCCCGAGCATCGACAGCTTGTGTTTCAAAGTTTCACAGCTGGATATATAAGTTTTTATTTTCCTCTCACAGCGTCACAAAGAAAATCCCCGAATGGAAACAGAAGAAAAGAAACTCTGCAAAGTTAAATTAGACTAAAATGTGATCAAGCTAACGACTCGTTTCTCACTCCAACTTTTCTTCTTCCTGTTTTCTGCATGAAGTCACAGTAAGCTGATGTGTGTGTGTGCGAGCAGTGCATTTTCAGGCATATTCATTGTATGTGTGTGTGTGTGTGTGTGTGTGTGTGTGTGTGTGTGTGTGCAGGGGATGATGATGTTTATATAACACAACTGTGCGACCCGATTTGTCTTTTTTTAACGTCACGTCTCGCCTCCTAAAAACCGGCAGACTTTCTGTCTAACAGGGAAAACGTCCGGAGGTCAAATCTCGTAGTAATCTCAAGAGGAAAGACACGAGGACGCAGAAAGTGGCGAACACAGTCCAGTGCTTCGATGACAGGTTTATTTTTTATCTTCATATCCGTGTATATCAGAGCGCTGCTTCATTAAACGTTTTCTGGTTGTGCACGTTCAGTCTCTCGTTGCGAGCCGGCTGCAGGATATAAGTTTCATCATCCTCATTGATATTGGTGAACTTTTCCCAATACTTCCTGCTGCTTTCTCACACAGACGATTTACTAACAAAGTCTGTGCTTTGGCTGTTCACACATGCAGCTTAGCCAGAAAGAAAAGTTTCAGGAGTTTTGTGCAGGTGTGAAAGCACCAAATGTGTCTTTATAAAATGTGAAAAAGCAAGACGTGCTCATCGCTCGTCATTTAAAGTTCTTTATATTCAAATAAATAAAGACAGAAAATATGTTCCATAAATCTCTTTATTGACATTTTATGATATTTTCTAATTCTGTCGTTTATTTCATTGCTTTGCTTATCATTTGTGATAAAACAATGTTCCTCGTGGACACTTTCCTCAACTCTGTCGTCCTCGCCGTGCTCATGTGTGACATCATCATAACGCTGCCGTCTGTGTGACTCACACCTTCAGCAGCTGATTGTGCCATCTGTGCTGTGACACACAACTCTGCAGGATGAGCGCCGTGCAGGCTGTGCAATGATGCAAGTGTGTTTTAGAGGGATAGAGTTTGTACCAGTGTGTGTGTGTGTGTGTGTGTGTGTGTGTGTGTGTGTGTGTGTGTGTGTGTGTGTGTTTCTACTCTGCTCCAGTTCATTCATCTGTATATGCCAGAAATAGAACGATGAAAGCTTTATTTCTGTGTGTGTGAGTGTGTGAGTGTGTGTGTGTGTGTGTGTGTGTGTGTGTTCGCTTCTGACCTGATAATAGGTTTCCTCCAGAGTGCATCCCCCAGGGTCTCCTCCACACAGAACATATTACTCGTGTGTGTGTGTGTGTGTGTGTGTGTGTGTGTGTGTGTGTGTGTGTGTTTGTTATAGTGTGTCTGAAAAGAGCAGAAGTATCCTCTCTGCTCTCTCCCGCGTGCTCCCTGATCTAACTCCGTGATGAGACGATTAAAGACGACTTCCTGTTTAAATCACATCCAAAACGTTTTTCTCTCTGACCACATCAGGACGTCGATGGAACCATTTTACACCAGCTTTGTTTCTGCACGAGGTAGATCTCGTGTTGATGGCGGTTAAATGTCTTCATCGGACATGTGGCTGCAGGAGCTGGGGATCGAACCCTTTCCAACCGACTCGACCGGCACAAATGTGTTTGTGCGTTTGCAAATTGACGTCAATACAGCGGCTCTTCCAGCTGATCCCGATGGACAGAAACAGATAATGTACACAACACAAGCTGTTTGTGTGACGGCTTCAAATGAAGAAAAAGGTCATCAAGGTCATAAAGTCATGAAACCACAAATGTACAAAAAGAGAGTTAAAATAACAGCTGTTAAAAAACCATTCAGCAGACACTCAGGTGGGTTTAAATGTGTCGCTGCTGCTGCCCGTTAACTGTGTAGGTCAGGTCACTCTGTGTGTGTGTGTGTGTGCGTGTGCGTGTGCGTGTGCGTGTGTGTGTGTGTGTGTGTGTGTGTGTGTGTGTGTGATTGTGAGCTGGCGATTGGTGGCAGAGTTTAAATCCAGCAGATTAAGGCTGTTGTGTAATGCTATGTAGGGTTGACATGTGGCCTCTGTGGGGATTAAACATATTGTGAATGGTTGAACTGGGGGGACCTCGCCGCTCCTCTCGTGGTCGAGTGTCTGTCAGAGAAGAAGAAGAAGTAACTCATGGGTCTTAGTCACTTTATATTTTGAACCTGAGAATTATTTACTAACTTTCTGTGTATTAACAGCCATTTTTTCTTCTTGCACTTTAAAGCAAATGTCCTGTGTTCTGCTGCCCCCCCCCCTCGCCCCCCTTATCAGCATGGCTCAATGATGCATCAATAAATAAACTGTCTTGCTTGAGAAGGCAGGCGCTTTTAAGGCTTCTCCACATGGCGGTTTTGGACACCCGTTGGTTTTGCAGGCAAACGGGAAACCGACGGGTTTTGCAGCCTAAAAAGCTTCTGCGTATTTCCACTGCATCCAGAAGTTGTCCTGGACTCGTGTTTCCCCCCCGTGTGATGCTGAGCAGGTGGAGGAGGACGAGATCAGCAGGACTGAAGAGAACACACGCCGTGGCCTCTTGATGCACATCATCATTTGACCCGTTGTTGATTAGTGCAAAAAGAGGATCCAACGCTAACACATTAAAGGTCCCAAAACATTCCTGGAATATTCCTTCCATCCAGGAACTATTACAACACTTCAGACATGTTATTCCCCAGAGATGCCAGGTGCTGTTTAAAGTGGCGTTGTGACTTATTGTGGTGAATTCTGTCGCCTCACTCTCTTTAAATTCAGAGTATTCTGAATAAATCGTGTCGTTCAACGTACCTTCATTTCCCTGAGCAGAGCGACGTGAGAGGGGAGGTGGAAGGTTTTCACATCATGACGTTTACTGCTCGTGATGCTTTTACCACAAACACACACACACAGTGTAACGTTATAGAACCTCAGTGTCGTTTGCATCCAACTCCACAGAGTACATGATGTCCAGAGACGTGTGTGTGTGTGTGTGTGTGTGTGTGTGTGTGTGTGTGTGTGTGTGTGTGTGTGTGCGCGCCGCGTGCTTCAGCTGCAGGCCACTGACACAGACGAAACACGATAGTTCAGTAAAGTAGAGCCTCTCTCTGAAGCTACAGAACTCTAATTCAATCAACAGTTCATAAGTGATGGTGGCAGGACGTGTCATCCCTGCAGAGGAGGAGAAGAAGAAGAAGAAGAGGTCACATGACACTGTGAGTGTTTAAAGTGTGCACACGTGAAGTCTACTCTCGCTCTGCACTTCCTGTTCACTCACGACTCGAGCACAAATTCCTCCTGACGTGTTCAGCCTCCTCCGTCCAAACGAGTCTTTGACGCCGTTCAGCAGCAAACAGTCAGCTCGCCCTCTAGTGGTCAGCGTGTGCCACTGCAGCTTCAGTCGGGAGGATTACATGGATTAGATATTTAGCGAAATCTCCCCATGCTGCTTTAAATAGACAGATGGGTGTGTCCCCCACCCTCCCCCAACACACACACACACACACACACACACACATTCTGTTGCCATGCCAGTTCACAACAACACCCCAGAATAGAGACAGATGTTTGTTTTTAGAAGACTGTGTTTCCAAAAATAGGAATATCTTCAGCACAAGACGGTGTTTATGTTACTTTTTCTCCCTTCGTCATGGAGACGTCTCTTCTCAGACTGCTCTCTGTTATTTCAATCACAACCTGTTTAATGGCTCTAATACAGGAATAAACCCACACACTATAAATGATGCATTTCATCCTGTAGCTTGATTTACATCTCCACGTATCAGACAGATAGAATCAAACTGCTTCATGTTTACAGCTGACGTTTTGTGTCTCTTGACTCGTGCACCATGTAAGTGGGCCGTTTACGTCGTTGGGCTTCACTTCTATTCCAATCTTGTGTTGTCCATTTATTATACAACCTACGACTCAGTTATATCTAATCACTGTGTTGTGTTTCTGACAGCTTTACTTCCTGTTTGCTGTGCAGGGAGCGAGCGGAGGAGGTGACGGGGGGGATGATGGGAGGATGAGAATATTGGGTCTTCACTGACCCCCCCGCTGTTTGAATGAAACCCCTTCAAAACAAGGCCAGATTAGTGCGTTCACACACACACACGCACACACACACACGCACACACACACACACACATTAAGATAAACCCTCCATGTTGTTACTGGAGCACAGGGGTGTTACAGCTGCTGTCCTCTGCTCCATCACTCTTAGTAGGAGTTTTTTCAGCAGGGGGTGGATTGAGAGTGTGTGTGTGTGCGTGAGTGTGTGTGTGTACGGGCGGGGAGGTACCTTTGTTTGAGGATGTTTTGGCATCATCACAGCTGTTAATCTCCTCTGATGGATGTAGGACCAGATTCTGAGTTAGAATTAAACACTTAGTGTTCAGTTTGAAAACAAAATGTCCTTTTTTTCGGGGATTTGAAGTCGTATCTTGTCGCTCTAAATTAAAACATGATGAATTATTAAACAGATCTTCATTTTTTGAAAGCGAACATCAAAAAGTGCTCTGGTGTGACGTCAGCACGGGTTGGTTACACAAACTGAAGTCAATCTCATACATTTGTCCGGTGTTTTATCCTCTGCTGATGATTTGAAAGATGCACTTTGAACTTCCCTGACTGAACCAGTGATGCTCTGTGTTGGTAGGTGGGTGTGTCTTCTCTTTTTACCCTTTGATTCTGCGCCCTGCTATTGCATAACGACTGTGTGCTGTTTCTGTGTGTGTGTGTGTGTGTGTGTGTGTGTGTGTGTGTGTATTTGTGCCTATCTATAATATTCGCGCATGCTCGCTCCTCTGTCCTGAGGGTAAAGTCGTCAACATCAGCCGCACTGGGGCTTCATCTCTCGCTCCACTGACCATGACACACACTCTTCTTCAGGCCTGACAGCTCTCCCGTTACACTCCATAACACAACACACACAGCGAGCGGACCGACTGACAAACTGGGATGAATGAAAGACACCGAACCTGAAGAGAAAACAGCAAACAGTCGGTGTGTGCAGCGGCCCAACTGAAGGTTTTAAATCCAGAAGAACTGAAGGAAAATGATCATAAAGTTTGGACGGACTCGTGTCAGATTCTTATATTTCAGGTTCTCATAAGTCCCAAAGTGTTTTTACACATGCACAAAACTGCTGAAAATTATACAAAATGTTTGGATGTGAGCGCCTGTTAGTCAGTCGTCTCTCAACCCAAAGGTCCGAGGTTTGATCCCCGCCTACCGCTCCCAACAGACAGAGAAGAGAAAGAGAAAACCTCCCCCTGTGCGGGACATGTTTGAAGACACAAACCAGGAGGCAGGCTGTCCTCAAATGATCCAGAAATGTTCAGCAGTTCACGTGTGAAAACAGCGATTGATAAAAAACGTCCGTGTCAGTTTGAGATTCCTGCAGTAAGTCAGAAAAAAAAAAGAAAACCTCAGTGTTTCTTTCTCATGGTTACGTTTTCAGTGACTAAAATCTTTTAACCAGGAGGATGTCATCCTGGGCTGAAGTGTGGGACGGAGAGTCTTCAGTGGTTCCTCACTGCTGCAAAGCTCCTGAAGCTGCTCATCAGAGAAATATGTTGGACGCTCTGTGACGGCTGTTCGGACAGAAAGGGTCACGCTACGTCTACCCGGTCCATCCTGGTCTTTGTAAACCCCCCTCACGTTTAGATGAGTGGTTATGAGGAGTGAGGGGCAGAACTTCCTCTTCTTCTTGTGCAAGTTTTGGAGTGATGCACGTCAATTAAGACTCACCTCTTCTTAATTTGAGGCACAAATGAAAAAGCATCCTTTTCATCCTGAAGGATCGATACCACGGGAGGAGGAGCTCTCTGCAGGCTGACCATGCAAAGACCAAAAACACTCTTACTGTTCACTTGACAATATGATTCAGTTAATGTTAATATGTTTGTACTGTGTTATTAAAAATTAACTGTTGTGGTACAGAAAATTTATATAAGAGTAATTTAGAAGTTCAGAAATGTAAGCTCATAAATTAAACTTTAGGCAAATCAGATTAGACAAAATCTGGAGAAAAGACAAAAATAAAAAAAGTACCAGAAACAACAAAATACAGGCAAGTTAGTTTACAGTGCTTTTCTTCCTTTTTTTACTTTTTTGAAATAGTCAGACATGCCAGTTTACAAAAGGAAATAAATACACATACAATAATAATAATAATAATAATAATAATAATAATAATAACGTAATTGATCCGTTTCAATAAAATTAAATATTTAAATAGATGTGTGTGTGTGTGTTAGTAATTCATACAGGGGACTCTGATTATAAAACTCTAAGAAGAGGTGGTTGATTTAATTACGTTGGCCTTTTGAAAATCAAATATAAATAAATAAAAAAAAATGGTTGACAACGGCAAACTTTTACATCATTTAATGTTAAATAAGTGAACACATTTTTAAAAAGGCTGCACTTTTGTTTTTCAAGTCAGACTTCCGGTCCATTTTTTTTTTTGGTGTGTATTTGTGCGTTAGTATGACGTCATGACGCTGCTCGTAGCGGGACAATGACGTCGCAGTGGAGAGGGGAGAGGCGGACCGTTCAGTCTGTGTGTGAACGACGGGACCCGTGCTGGGAACACAATGTTGACAGCGGAGTAGTTACAGACGGATTTCTTTGTTCGACCAGAACCAGAACCAGGTGAACCTCATGAATGGAGTGACTTTCTGCCTTGTTGGAATCCCTCCTCACTCCTCAGACACTCAAGTAAGTCCGCACTAAATGTACTCAACTACTCCTCATACGTCCTCCTGCGCGCGTGCCTGCAGGGACTCACCTCTTTATTGTGTTTTTTATTGTGCTGCTCTGCTTCAGTCCAGTACATCTCCCCCTGTAAAAACGGAGACAAGCTGATCCGTTAATCCTTCCTAAAGCTAAAGTGCACGCGGTGTCATAAATGATGCATACACACATATTGTGTGCAGGACAGGGAAGTGATTTTGTAGTATTTTCATTAACATCCAGCCCTTGTTGTC